>NC_068939.1:136582156-136721040 GCF_016801865.2 Culex pipiens pallens
GTCCATTCAACCACTGCCGCCTGACTCGTGCCGGTCGGGTGCTGGAGAATGAGAGGCGTGAAAAAATGAGCTACACTCAAACAATTCGTCTCGTATGACTGACTCGTAAAATCCTCTCTAAACACTATTTTGACTATTTTTAAACAATTGAATGGTTCTAGACTGTGAAAAACACTTAAAACAACCATAACTTATATTCAAAATTACATTTCCACGCATAAATCCCAACTTTTTATGTAAAAACTTGTTTTTTATGTGCGTGCAACGTCGAATGAGCGTTGGTCGACTACTGCCTCGCATTGCAGCTGCTCAGTGAGCTAGGGCACTCACGACTGAGTCGGGTTTGTTTATGTCACGTAGAGAACCTGAGAGAGAAGCGTCGTCACTCAGTGCAGCGCTTGAATTACTTGTCAAAATTGAGTTCCTTCGTTTAGTTTAGAAGCACATGAGCGGGAAAGAAACGGGAGAGCGAGTTTTGTTGTGTTTGAGAGTCATGTCATTTCTCTTTGAAGGTTCTCTAATGTCACGGTTTTGCGGTTCAGTGAATGGCTCTGAAAAATTCGTGTATGCGGCGCCGATTTTCGCATCATGACCCCTGACATTTTCAGCTCTGGTCCCTAGTCTAAAATTTGAAATTTTCACTTTTCGTGCTGAGAAATTCTGTACCGTCCTGGGTCAGAATGTTTTGCTTGGGGAATTTGAAAATTTCAAATTTCAGATTAGGGACTCGTAATCGGGCTGTAGTGGACGAAATTGGATGCTTCAAATTGCAAGAGGTGGGTTTTTTGTCTTCTATCTGACCACCACAAAATTTCCCCCCGAGGGGTTAAACCGGTTCCGGGACAATCCGGATTGTTTAACGGTATTGTTCCGAAACAGTATTTTTGGTCGAAAAATGTTAATAAAAAAGATGAAAACAATGTATATTTTGAACAAACTTCTTCAGTAGAGATTCTTACAAAATAAAATGGCAATTCTATAAAAATAGTTGTTGATAAACTAATGTTTTGATAAGTTTAACTTAAAAAACTAAATTTAAACCAATTTTTAATATAAACTAACTAAACAAAGTTATCAGAATTTCAAAGTTGTCACAAACTGGCTAGAGGTACTAGTATTTGACACAGAAACAACATTTCATAAATAAATTCAATTAAATCGATCAGATTTTGTACTTTTACTAGGGGTACGGACAGTTATTTGACTTTTTCAGTAAACTATTTTTGCATTTTTTAAGAAGAAGTTTTTTGCAAACCCAATGACAATGTCTTAAAGAGGACATTCTGCCGCGTCGATTGATGTATAAGACATGGCACTTTAGTCGAATTTTATGTACTTTTATATCACGAACATTTTCCGTACGGGGAGTACGGACAAATATTTGACTCACTGTATATCAGAAATACGTCGAATAATATTTTTAAACAATCAAACCAATTTGTCTTTGTGGCAAACAAATCCAAGCGATTGATTGATTAAGAATAATGCATTGAAAATATGAGCGTTTCAATTTCTTCAAATTTTACATGATTATTATGAAATAAAAGACAATCCAGCTTGTTCTAAATGCGATAACAGTATTCTTTGATGTAACATTAAGAAAAAGTTTAATTTGTATAATGAATTTTGGTCAGTTTTTTTATTATTATTGTTATGTAAAGCAAATTGATTTATACGTCCTTATCAAACTATTCATTGTGCTAAACAAAATTATCTTTATTGTTGTGTAGTAAAATCAGCAATCTAAACCCAATTCATGTTCTCTGAGCCAGTGTTGCAAAAAATCTCTAAATCTTTCGCGGTTCGAATGAAATAAAATCAGTTCGACCGGACTTTTTAAATTTGCTTTCTAGCCAATCAACTAAAATTTATTTATTAACAGTTGAACACAAATAATTTAAAAAATCCTTACTCCGGAAAGGACACCTCCGTTGAAAAAAGGGTGCCCCGACTTTTGAGCGCCTTTTCGAGGCCATTTTTCACCCAACTGACGAGGTGGCCGAGAGGTTAAGGCGTTGGACTGCTAATCCAATGTGCTCTGCACGCGTGGGTTCGAATCCCATCCTCGTCGGGAATTCTTTTTGGCGGAAGTGGCCGTGCACTTGATGATTGTGTTAGTTGAAGAACAAAAGAAATACTAAGTGTGTGTGTTGTTTGGTGACACTATTCAATAGCAAGAGAATTTAATGAAAATTGAAGGATTATTAATATTAGCAATTTACGTAATCTTCGATAAGTTTATTGGCGACGTGAGAATTTCCTTCAAGTGACTAGTACAAAAACATTCGAGCAAAAAATGATACCACTCTTTCTCAACCAACAACGGAATGAAAGATGGGTTTATAGACTTTCTCGAACAGGTTGTTTAATGAACCCACCACTTTACACGCAGCACAAACATGTCTCCATTTGTCGCGAACCAGTTTATAATCGCGATAATCAATTTCGTTTATTTTGAAACATCCTTCTCCGAACATCAGCATTTCTTTCAACAAGCCGCCAGCTGTCAAGTCGTTGCTCGAACCAAAAGTGACAAATCGGAGTCGGCATGGTAGATCCATCAAGGGTTGTAAACATCGCATAGGTACAGCATCGCAGTATCACTCACACACGGTCCCGGCAAGACTTGCGCTGACGTGTTGCGACCTGCTCGCAACAAGCGCTACCCGTGCTGTGCAATAAATGTGACGTCACGCGTTCACTTTCACACTACCACACGCGTAAACTGTTTCGACGTAGACACGTAGCATCTTCTGCCTTGGTTACTCTCCCCACCTCGAAAAAAGACCCAAATAGCCCGGTTGACATTGAGACCGGCAGCAAACATGGCGACGAGGTGGCCGAGAGGTTAAGGCGTTGGACTGCTAATCCAATGTGCTCTGCACGCGTGGGTTCGAATCCCATCCTCGTCGAGGAGCTTTTTTTTGCGTTGCGTTGTTGCGGGAGGGTTTTTTGATCGATGACAGTAGAGGCTGCTCGGTGAGGATGACTTGATATTGCTTTGGAAGACAGGTCACAGGGATGGTAATCAATAAAGAGTGGTTTTATATTGTTATAATCACATATTTATATATATTTATTTCTCGTTATTATTATATAATATTTTGGTATTTATTTATATATTAATTTTTAATGTTCTGTTCTCCAGTAATCTGCTTACAACTTTGTCTATCGTGTTGGTTTCCTGTTTTTGTGTGTGGTAAAACTTTTTTTAAAATTCTACTTCTCCCTCTCTTGCCACCCTTTTCGCGCACTCTGATGTTGTTTGATTTATTTTTCTTTTCATTGGATACTTGCTGCTGCCAATTTGTTTCTTCTTTGTGCTGCTGTTAAATCCTTCTTTTTCCTGCTATCCGTGAGAAGAGTCACAAATACCTCCTCAAACGTGGGTTGAACAAGCACTTTTGCCATGTCGGCTTGCATCTTTAATTTTCTTCTTTTGATAAATATGACACATTTTGGTATTGTTTGTTTGCTTCGCTTTGTTTCCGTTACGAGTGTGTGTGTGTGTGTGTGTGTGTGTGTGTGTTGAGTTTGTGAATGTGTGTTTTCCATACACAATTGCTAAACAAGTTCCATGCAGGCAACGTCATTAACTGAACCACCGAAAGAGAGATAGAGTGAGAGTGAAGAAAGTTTGTGTATGTGTGGGGATGTAAAAAGGGGAAATTGTTTTAATGGAATTACTTTGTGTGATTTGTTTGGTATATTTTTAAGGGACTCTACTTGAGGATATTCATTTTCGTTTAACAATTACGGTGGGATATTTCCAGAGGGGAAGATTGGAAGTGTTCGCTCTTTCAGTTGATGACGTTTTTCTACTAAGACTTCTCGAATACGTGTGTGTATGTGTGTGTGTGAGTGTGGATAAAGTTTAAGCATTTCCTTATAATCAAACAGGAACAAAACATAAAGATTGTCTGTAAATGAAACTGGCAAGAACAGTTTGTTTTCCTTTTTTCTTGTTTGTTAATGCTTAGGAAAAATACGAGATTGTACGCTAATGATCGTCAACAGAAACAGTAAATAAATAGTTTGACTTCTTCCTAAATACAACATCAATAAATTATGCACAACAGTTAAACTTTGTGTATTTTGTTTTATTTTTATGCAATATTTTTTGGTTTTTGTTTTCTCGATTTTGTGCTCGCTTTTGTTTTATTCTAGGGCTTTTTTTAAATACACATTGCGTCTACGTTTTTTTTTTGTTTGTTTATCTTTGCTGTTTTTTAAAACCACGTTTTGCTTCCCGTAAGGTCTGCTGGAAAAGTGATCAGAATATGCCAGAATTTGGCATTCGCGTCACGTGTTTTTTTCTTCTCTGGTTTGAACCTTCACACTTTTTTCTGCTTCTTCTTCAACATTCAGTGCACTATTACTGCCAATGATCATATGCTTTAAATATATTTTATTTTCATATACATAATGCTTTTAGTGCGCGTCGCCTCCATCTCTCAGTAGTGTTTGTTCTTGTTTTACTCTGGGCTTGATTCATTTGTTTTCCATATTTTGTTTTGTATATTTTAGCAATTATGTAGGTGTGTGTGTGTTTTTGTTTACTCATTCCATCCATTTTCACGGGTTTTGCTGCTGTTCCAGTTGCATTATATTTTTTAGAATAGTTATATAGTGTTCTTTAGTCTACCTAAACATTTAACTAATTTACACGGATTCATTTTCTTCATTGGGTTTATCCCCTTCTTCCTCTCTTCTTTTATAACTGTTTCATCTGTGGCTGATTTTGGTTACTGTTTTGCTGTGGAAAAAATACCTATTATCTTGGGGGGGAGTGTGAACAACAATAAGCTAGTAACAAAAATATTCTTTTCGACACGATTTTTCTCTCTCTTTCTCACTCCCTGCTGACTCCTTTGAACAGGGAACGACTTCTTGTAACTGATGCCATCGGGAAGATTCTGATCAACGGAGTGTGGAATTTTTGCTGTTTTTTCTTGTTTTCTTTTTGTTTACCTCTGATTAGTATACTACCACGCTACGTTGTTGTCTGGTTGTATTATAATTAGTATAAGATTTGTTTATGACCTAACTCGGAATCTGATTTTTCCTTGTGGTGGGAGAATATATACTATTCTTGCTCGTCTGTTTGCGCAAAACAGAGCGTCTTCCTTCCCTTTTGTTTTTGGTTTCTCTCAAACACACGCATCCCTTCTTTTTGTCAAAATAAAAGAACCAATTTATTCCGAATCTGCGCCGGATTTACGCGGATTCTGCGTTAAAATCTTTCCGATAAGTTATAATTAAAGTTTCTTCTTCTTCTTCTTTATACAGTCAGACGGAATTTCATGTGTTCTCTGTGATTATTCTTGATTCTCGCTCGCTCGCTCTCGATAAATGCCCTCCAAAACATGTCTACCCTGTCCAGTCACATGTTCGCGATGCTCGGCCTTTCTTGCATTTCTTTTTGATATTTCCACTCAGAAAGTAAACATACATACAAAATACTAGAACTTAGACACAGCTTTTACAAAACTTTTTCTTCTTCTTCTTTTTGTTCAACAACGACAACGGCGGTACAACTTACATGCAAACATTACAAAACATTTCAAAGTCGGCAAGTCGTTCGATTCGAGCGACTAGCCGCGGGACAAGTGGGTTGTACCGTGTTTCCTGCAAGGGATCTACGTGTTGGACACACCGTTAAACGACATTATTGATCGCGCCATTTTGAAACAGACAAACAAACATGAAAGTTTTAGCAGTTCTTTTGTTGTCAACCCATCGGGGTTCTTTTTCGAAATTTGACACCACTTTTACACGGCCATCACACACACTACAAAAGGTTTGTTTTGGTAGTGCTTGTGAGATCTGTGTATAAAGTGACAGTTTGTCACTTTTAAGATTGACTTTGTCAAACCAACGCGGTTCAAAGTAGAAAGTGTCAAACGAAAACGCGTCAAACGTAAAAGTGACCAACGACCCGGGGTTTGAGTGTGATGATTCTTTTCTTCTTTTTTACGAGATATCAGTAAAGTGAAGGATCATTCGCAGATTAGGTCTATCACCGTACCTGCAGAAAGATACTTTTCTCTCTGGCAAAAACTTTGCAAAGTTATTAATAAAAAATTGATTTTGGGGTGAAATGGTAAATTATTGGCCAACAACACATTTTCGCTCGTAGGTAAACACAACATAATAAATTTTTTACAATTTTTATTGGCATTTCATAGGCCCTTTCATTGGATTTAACCTAATTGTTTGTAGGATAATGCCAAAATCCTTAGTCGTCTCATTGTAGGGGAAATATACCCATTTTAATCACTCTAATCCGTTCGACCAATTCCCATCACTTTTGCCGTTTCCGCTAATAAATCAACATTTTCAGATGTATCAACAATGGAGAGTTGCTTGCTCACTTTTATTTGAGATATTTATTACTTTGGAACAGTCACAAACACTTTATGAAAGCTGTAATTCATGATCAAAGTGCTGATAGGCCGATAAAAGAAATATGCTGAGAAAGGGTATAGTTCCCCTACTCCTTTGAACCCATGGGTAACAATTAGACACTTTGATTTTGTCAATATATAAATAATTCAAAAACTTTGTAAATCGTCATAAATTTGAATTGAACAAGAATTTTGAACCTTTTAAGAAATTTGGAAGCATAAAAATAAATGACACATTTTTTTAAATTGTAACTAACTCTGTTTTTTTTTTTATGAAATTCAAGTACTTTTTTGTTTAAATCAAAACACTTTTCCGTACTTTTTTTGCAGATAATCACTTCTCTCTTTAGTGGGTAGGGTAGAGTAGTCGTCATCAGCTCTCATAAATCGTAGTTTCAAGCTAAAAGAATCATATTTGGGGGGGAATAGTGGCTTTGGCTATGGAAGCTCCCTTGCACATTTTAGTTTTAGTTTCGATTTTGAGGTTTAAAAGAAAAAAAAATGCTTTCGTTTTTAGGTTGACATATCATAAAATCGTAGGATAATCCCAAAATCCTTGGGAAACAATCAGACACTTTGATTTTGTCAAAACATATTTCAAAAAACTTTGAAATTTGTCCAAAATTTTAATTAAACAAGGTTTTTGACTCTATTATAATTTTTTAATAGCAAAAATGATCATAAAAAGTTCTTTTAATCGTTTTTGATTTCGTAAAAAAAAATATGTCAAAAACTTTGTAAATCGACCTAAATTTCAATTGAACACTACATTATTACCGAAAATAATGAACTATGTAAAGTTGAAACAGTAAGTTTTTATTAAATTTAAGCACTTTTCAGTATAACTATTCGGATCGATCTCATATTTTGGTCTATGTTCCAACACTTCATTACAAAGTATTTGCAACAAAAGGGGCATCATGATATCTAGACTTTTTTTTATTAGGTCCTATCAATAACTTATTTAACTTAAAAAAAACTCTAGATATACTGATAAAAATAATATTAAAAACTAAGTTAATAACCAAAAGTTCCTCAGTAACGACTACCCTACCCTAAGCTTCACATGTAAACATTTCCTACCATTTTTATACTCTCTTGCAGAACTTTTGCAAAAGAGAGTTACAGAAAAGTAAGGGTTATTTCGCAGAAGACCTGTAATATTGTTTTTTTTTGTTCTTTAGCTGATTAGATCCTTGACTTTGGATTTATCAGCTGCTGAAAGTTAGACAATAAATCAGCTTGGGATAGTGATTGTAAACTGTACAAATCAAGCAAAAAGATTCATATTTGGGGGGGGGGGGGGGGGGGGGTGGGGTGCCAAGTTTGATTTTGAGGTGTAAACGTAAACAATGCATTTTCGTTTTAAGGTTGACATAAACCTAAAATAGCGTTTTTTTTTATAAATTTCTATCGTAATGAAGTAATGAGTTGCAAGGTGCAATACTATACCTCTCAGTTAAAATCTTAAGATAAGCCGAAAATCCTAAGTCGTCTCATTATTTTTCTTTCTTTTAATCCCATAACAATCAGACACTTTGATTTTATCAAAACACATTTCAAAAACTTAACATGTTTTTGTTATAAATAAATAAACATGTTTTTGTTTCTCTAAACATGTTTTTGTTTCTCTATTATGATTTTTTAACGAAAAAAAAAATCAATGATGCAAAGTTTTTTAATCATAACTCTGGTTTCGAGACTTCGAAATGAATTGAAAAAATAAATAATTTTATTTTACTTGGATGATTTTGGATGAATGTCTTTTCCCCATTTGTATGAAGATTTTTTAAATCTTCCTATAAATAGGTAGACTGTTTTGTTCCAAACGAATATAAAATTACAGAAATTTGATAGTTTTTAATTTATTTTTATTTGTTATGTTAACGGTGCCTTTACTAATTTTTGATGCTTGAGAGTTTATATGCTGTGTTAATAAATTTCCCGGGATATTTGAATTAAGTTTCCCAGTGATTAGAACTTTTGTTCAAGGCCAATGTATTGTTTTATGCCACCCCGTAACGATCTAGAAAAAAATCAGAAGGCAAACAAAAAAACAATAACTTTTAAATTTGATTGTAAATCCTTTACAATACAATCTAACCATTAGGAACACATTGTTTGACTGTTGTAATTTTAATCAAAGAGAGCCCGGGAAAAAATGCAAATCATTAAATAAATCAATGGTATTTTGATTGTTTTTTTGACAGTGGCATAAAGGACCTATTAGACTACGACAAACAAAGTAACTCGCAAACAAAGAAACTTTTTGACAGTTTAGTAGTTTGCCTGCATTTGTTTGCGGAAACGTCAGCCTGCATACATTTGGCTTTATTTGCGAGTTTAGCAAACTGTCAAACACAAAAAAGTGCGAGTTTGTTTGTTTGTTTGCAGTAGTCTAATACGTCCTTAACTGTTACAATGTATAAATATTTGGAGAAAAAGTATCAGAAAATATAATTTTTCTCCAAATATTTCAGAAACTTGGCTTGAAATTGAGTTGTTTTTTTTTATTATTTTCCCCTGCTCCCCCCTCGACCTTGAACAGAACCGAGGGGCAACAACTGTTGATAGAATTCGCAAAAGCCTTCTTTTTCACTATTTTACCGGTGACTGCCGAGCGATTTCGCTTGCTATTCGCTAATTCGAATAGAACTGCGTTCCAACTAGCGAGTCCGATCTCGCTAATTGGAACGCCTGACAGCTGTCAACGGCACGAAACCTGACACGAAATTGTCGCACAATCGGGTTGAAATGTCAAAATCCGATTGCCAACCGATGTCGAAATTGCAGTGCTTTTTAATTCAAATACATTCGAATTAGCGAGCTTTCGAACTAGTGAAATTTGAATTCTGTACTTTTTTCAAAACAGTGGCGTTAAATTTGATTAAATTTGAAACACTCTAGCTGCACCAGTGCAGTGCACCCTTAAATGTTTTACTTCAAATCATACAAAACAATGTAAACGAGTCAATGTGAGTTTGTAAACAAACAGTCTTTTTTGCTTACGTCAGTGGATGTTAAATCGGCTCATTTACATTTTTCTGAATGGAAATGGTTCAGTAGAAAACATCACCTCTGCGTTTTTGATGAATTATGTCATATTTTTCCACATTTAAAGGACGTATTAGACTAGGACAAACAAACAAACCCGCAATCAAACAATCTTTTGACAGTTTTGCAGTTAGCCTGCACTGTTTGTTTGCGGAAACGTCAGCCTGCATACATTTGGCTTTGTTTGCGAGTTTGGCAAACTGTCAAACACAAAAAAGTGCGAGTTTGTTTGTTTGTTTGCCAAAGTTTAATAGCTCCTTAAGTAGGGTTCGCATTTGATAAGAAAGGGGGTCAAGAAATGTTGCAAAGTGGGCAGCAGTGGTAGGGGAAAACAAAGCCAGAGAGAGGTGAAGATGAGCCCAAAGTAATCGCCCCTCTCTGTATTTTGTTGTGCTGTTCGAAACGCTATTTCTTGACCCCCTTCCTTGAGAGGACCGTACAGGTCCTTCGGCTTCAAAGTTGCATGTTTGTTTGTCTGCGATATTGGATAATCTGACGGAATTTACAAGACTAAAATCATAATACATTTGCTTGAGTAATTTTCCCAAAACAATCTGGAGAAAACTCTGTGTTACGTATTTCTCGAGTCAAATAAAATCAAATAAAAAAATAACGCAAAAATTTTACATGCCGTCTTGCTGGGCTGTGAAAAAATCTCGCTCCCTCTTCTCTCTCTGATAAATCTAGCTGTTGCAATCACCCTGGACTCTACCGCTACCGCGCACCCCTGAGCTACTCAAACTTAACTTGAATTTTATCTTATAAAAAGAAACACACTTTTCGCTTTCCCGAAATAAGAAGATTCTTTAAACAGAGTTCGCCTGAGAACAATTATTTTCCTTTCGCTTTTTATACTATGTAGGTTGAGATGGCACCGAATGTGTGTGTGTATTTTGTGTTGATTTGTGACACGAAACTAAAAGCAACTGAATGCTGCTGCTGGCACAGTTACAGTGCGTGATTTGACTAGCTTCAAAGCGTGTACGAAGGTGATGAACAAACAGTCGGCTTGTGTAGCAAAACTTAAACGATATTTTATCTAGATATTTATACTCTTTGTTACGCGATATTAATAGTAAAGATTCAGATTTGTGTAGTTTGCGCGTAAAACTTAAAACGTTCAAAGTAAAATCTAACTAAACAGTAGGATTCAGCAAGAGTTAAAGCTTAGATCAGTTTTTTTCTTACACACGCTAATAAAAACAACATAAATATTATCTTTTTTTCAGATCTAAACCAAAACACAACGCAATTCGTTTGTATTGCAACAGTCGAATGTAATAAAAGTATAATAGCAAACTTAAGAACTAACAATTCTAAACCAATTAAATATTACGAAATAGATGGTTACACAAATTCGGTGTAATCAGATCGGTCACAAAAAAAATAATAACTTCTAAACATTGCACTTTTAAGCCCTGCTTTAGCGTATGTGTTTGTGTGATTTCCATTCTATAGCTATCGCGAGTCTAGAAGAGTTAAAACTGAAAGCTAATCACTCGATTTTGTATGGCAACCGATAACTCAACAAATATGGTCAGCATTTGTAATGCTCTCTCTCTTTCTCTTTCCCTTCTGTGTAAAGTATCGACTAAAAACGTAAAAATATAGAATCGTTCTACGCCACCATATTTTCCCACTCCCGCTAAATCCCCCTTCACCAACAACATTACATCAAATTAATCTCATTCGTAACATGTTCGAACATTTTACCTACACCGCGTGACTCTCGACGTTTGCAACCGGCACTTTGGGGTTGCAAACCCCCGGAACTCACCATTCCTTTTGCCTACAAAACAACTTTTTTTCAGCACTCTTTTCTTTGTTTGTTTGTGCAACTCCTGTGCTTATGAATTTATCTTTGTTACTCTTTGGTTTTATCACTTATAAGCAATCAAGCGCGCTCCAATATTCTAGTGTGTGTTTGTGTGACTTTGTGTTTGTGCTTTCTCTCTCTCTCTCTCGCTCCCTCCCCATTTTTAACAAACAATCTTCCGCTCCGGCCCAAACTCGTGGTTGACGAACGAGAACCCGCCAAACTCCTCCTGGTTGATGCACCGGATGATGTCGTTCGGCACCGGCGTTAATACTGGGTCCTCCTTCGTGAACTCGGTGTCAAAGTTGAGGGCGTCCCGGGCACTTCGCTGAAAGTTGCGAGGAAAAAATAAATGTTTAGCATCAACATCAACCGGCGCGGCTCTTTGGGGGCCACAACGCATTTTCAGAGAACTCACTACTCGCGGTCGGAATGGTGGTCGTACTTTTCGCTGCTCCAGCGCGTCCCAGTCCATGTCCTTGAAGAACGGATGGGTGCGGATCTGGTTCTCGCCGTCGGTGCAGCCGAGCCGCTTGGCCGCGTTCTTCGTCATGAAGCCTGCAAAGGGGGAGAGGGGAAACAAACGAGTTGGTCAGTCAATGGATCATAGGATCATCTCAATTTCTTATTTCCACGTTTCTATGTCCTGTGTAGTACAGTTTGTACATTCCGAGCTGTTTCATTGTTCAACCTGAATGCATTTCAATGAATCGTCTTTGCAGTTTACTTCACTCAGCATGCCTGGCCGATAGGGTGGTCCAAATGCGGACTTTCTCGGGGCTACCCCCTGAAATCAAAGATTAAACCATCAATTCCAAATTTGAGCTCATTCTGACCACGGGATCCCCTCCCTCTAAGCGCTTGAAGTTTGTATGGGAAAAATCGTCAAAATGTATGAAAAAACTGAAATATTTTTAAATACACGCTTGCCTGCCTGCCTGTCTGCCTAGCAGTGTGCCAGTTATGTTGCCCCTTAGAGCCGTCTGCGCAAAAAGGGTTTTTTTTGGATGCTATTAACTGTTCATCAAAAAATCCTAAAAATATGGTGTCCTCGGGAAAGCTGTTTAATGAAGGTTCTTCATCTGAGAATTGATAAATGTTGGACGACTATTGCGCCCTCCACAGGTAAAACCTGAAACAGTTGCTTTTTTCCATACATTTTGACGATTTTTCCCATACAAACTTCAAGCGATTAGAGGGAGGGGTTCCCATGGCCAGAATGAGCTCAAATTTGGAATTTAGCCAGGTGGTGGGCCAATCTATGATTTCAGGGGGTAGCCCCGAGAAAGCACGGATTTGGACCACCCTAATACTGGTCAATCGAGCAACAAGACCTTGAATAGGGTTGGAACCGGCGGTGGAATTGCCGTATATTAAAAAAAAAAATTAAAAAGACAAATGTTTGAGAATTTTTGCAATAACTCCGTATTTTTTTAAGTACTAAAAATTTTACGATAGTTTCAATTATCACTATATACCGTATATACGGTGAAAATACTTTAGTTTTCATAGTTTGAATCAATCGACCATACGAAAATAAAAAAAAAAAATTTATAAAAATATAATAGTTTTTGAAAAATTTAGTATTTCATTCCAAAAACAGTAAATATGTGAAAAAAAATCGTTTACATAACACCCATACTAAAAATTATAAAAATGTGTTTTATTTTCAAAAAATTCCGGTATTTTGTAAAAATTTCAGTATTTGATTCTTAAAACTCTAAAGAAATCAAAATGCGTACGAAATTTCAAATCGTTTGATATATCAAATTTTAAAATTTGTGTCTTAAAAAAATATTTTGTGATAATGCATACCAAATTTTGAATCGCTTGGTAGTAATAAAAAGTGTTTCATTCCAAAATAGTTTAAAACAGTGAAAATTTATACAACATTTTGAATCGTTTAATACGGGTATAAAACGATTCAAAATGTTGTATGAATTTTCGTTGCAGATCATGAAAAATTGAGTACCTATTTTCGAAAAATATGGTATTATGAGAATTTTTTGTACGTATTTCATTCCAAAAAGTCTAAAACAAAAAAAAATATGTGAAAATTTTAGTATTTTTTTAAATTTCTAAAACAGTAAGACCAAATATTTCTCAAAGTTTATGTCACCCCCCTTAAGGGTTTAATGTCATGTATTTAGGGGGTGCTTAACTGAAGCACAGTGCTTATGTGATGTTTGCTATACGGGAGACATTGGCTATAACCGTATGAAAAATCAAACCAACATTAAAAAAAATATAGTGTTTTGGAATCGGGATGATGTCATCTATCGATTGCACTTAATTTCTTAATTGCACAAATTTCTACAAAAATACTCATTGTTCCTGTATTTTGAAAGTGCAATGTTTCTCGGAAAAATACTCAAAATTATTGTTATTGCAATATGGGTAAATAATCGGGATTTTTCATAAATTTCGAATGTAATATTATTTCTTTTGATAATACTGTGAACATTTTGAGTATTGTCAAAAAAAGTTGTTATTACATTCGGAATGTATGAAAAAAATTCCGATCATTTGATACCCGTATTGTGAAAAACTTAAAATTTTGACTTTTTTTCTCAAAGATGCGTAGTTTTATGAAAATTTTCTCGGAGTTTTTTTTTTCAAAAAATTTTGTTATTGCAATCGAAATGTATGAAAAAATTCCAATCTGTGCTTCAGTTATGCACGCCTCGGTTTTGCATCCCCCATATGCGGTGCTAAACCGAGGCATGACTGTAGTTCAAATTCAACGATAACCGTTTTCGTTTTTAATGTAAGATAAGGTTTAAAAATCTCGATTATCTTAACAATCTCGATAGAAACAAATATAAGATTTTTTTCTCACACAAGTACAAAACATTGAAGAGAACATTCAAAAGCATACAATAGAAAAAAGGTGAGTGAGATTTTTAATGGAGGCGCTTGGTTTCTTACAATGAACCCATGGAAGCGCTTGTATTATTAGAATAAATCCGTTGAATTTGGACCCGTTTTTTGGGTTGAAAATCAACGGAAATTCAATTCTAAATTCAGGGAAATCAAGAAACCATTAACCAATGTGTTTCCTGAAGTAAAATCGCACTCACCTTTCAAAATCGACACGGCCTCCCGGGACAGCCAAACCGGGTACAGCACGTCGTCCCGCAGGATGGCCTCGAACAGATCGTCCTCGTTGTCCGCCTCGAACGGCGGCTGACCGGCCATCATCTCGTACATCAGCACGCCCAGCGCCCACCAGTCCACCGAGGGTCCGTAGTCCAGCTCCTGCAGAATCTCCGGCGCAATGTAGTCCGGCGTGCCGCAGAACGTCGACGTCAGATTATCCCCGATGATGCCCTCCTGCAAGGAAAGATACAACAGTGGGTTAGGTGTTGGTTTTGAGGAGACGGATGATGGTAGCTTGCCTTGCACATGCCGAAATCAGCCAGCTTGCAGTGGCCTTCCGCGTCCAGCAGGATGTTGTCCAGCTTGAGATCGCGGTAGATCACACCGTTGCGGTGTAGAAACTGTAACGCGAGCGTCACCTCGGCGGCGTAGAATGCCGCCCGCGGTTCGTCGAACTTCCGTGCCCGCTGGATCTGGAACATGAGATCGCCCCCGTTGACGTACTCCATCACGAAGAACAGCCGGTCCGGCGTCTGGAAGCAGGAATGCAGCGCGGTCAAGAACGGATGCTTGGCTGCCAGCGCCAGGATTCGCTTCTCGGTCATCGTGCAGTCCACGTCGTCGTCCTGCAGGATCACGTCCTTTTTCAGCACCTTGATGGCGTACACCTCTTCGGTGCCCTTTCGCTCGGCCAGCATGACCTTGCCAAAGGAGCCCTTGCCGAGCACCTTGATGAAGTTGAAGTCGGTCAGGCACGTCTTGCCGATGGACGAGCCGCCGCTGGCCGAACGATTGCTGCCGTCCTCCTCCTGAGATGTGGATGCGCCGCCCTGCTTCGACGAGGTCGCCCCGGCCCGCTGGGACATTACCGAGCCCTGCTGGGACAGGTCCGTGTCCAGGCTGCTCTTCGAGGTCGAGAAGGAGTCCAGCGAACTGTCCTCGCTGCGCTCCGACATGGATGAGTTGTCGCTAGGCGCTTGGTTTAAATACTGTGAGAAATAATAATAAAAACGATTAAAATTGTGAACCTAATTCAAACAGAAATGTAAATAAGACCATATTAAAACAACGTTTGTTTTTCCCAATGAAAACGGGAAATCGTTAAAATCAAGAAGCTAAGTTCCATTGCCCTAATTTTAAAATATGAGCCACCCACAAATAAACCCGTCACAATTTCAAAACGAGTGATTGTACGAAGCATTAAAAAAAACCTCTAAAATTTAAACCTAATCCCGCTTGTGCTGATAAGAAAAACAGAGCATCGTAAGACGAGGTGGCCGAGAGGTTAAGGCGTTGGACTGCTAATCCAATGTGCTCTGCACGCGTGGGTTCGAATCCCATCCTCGTCGGGAAAGCTTTTTTATCTTTGGGGGATGAAACTGCAACAACAATGTAGTTAGCTGAATTAATTAAATTAACTGAAACGGTTAATCGACGTCAAACCGATAGATAAATTTACTGCAATGCCTAAGGGATAATTCATAGACTACGTAGACAATTAGATAGGAGGCGGGAGAGGTTCTAGCCTGTACTTGATAGCTTTTAGCAGTCGAAAGATTTTTTAAACTATTCGTTATTTAGGTATTCTTTTCAAAATCGGCCGATTTCGTGCATTTTTTTTTGTATTTATTTTTGATTTGGCTCAAACTTTGTAGGACCAATGAGGAAAATTTGTGTCGTTAGTTCACTCAAACAAATCTCCATACAATTTTGGCTGCTGTTCATACAAAAATGGTACGTAAATATTGGAAAATCTGTAACCTTTGAAGAAGTTATCTAAACTATTTGGTGTTTTCGGCAAAGTTCATTATAGGTGCAAACAAAACAAATTATCGTTTTTTTTCTTTTTTTCTTAAACAAAATTCACTAGATTTTTTCTTTATTTTTGAAATTTTTCGATTTTATTTAAGATAAAACCCGTTTTTAGGAAAATCTGAAATTTTACTCAAAACAAGTTATTGACTTCAGTTTTAAATGAAAAATTTATTTTGGAATTAAAAAATACTTTCCTTTTTTATAAAACTTTTAGTTCGGCTGGTACAAATTTTATTTGAATGCTTAATAATGTATAACAGTTATGTTACTACCGAAAATTTGCTAAATATCAATGAATTCATGAAAATATTTATTTTTATGTTTTATGACTTTTTTTCGATCAGTGGTCCCAAAATTCATTTCAAGCAAAACATTGTAAAAGGTCTCAAGTCAAACATGTAAACAAACAGGATTTTCTTTGAAATCGATGCTACGAGTCTTAAACTATCACTACATATCGATTTTCGATGCCCGTGAGCTCTCTTGTTCGATCTAGATAGGAATTCCAGCAAGCTTAAAACAAAAGAGTACACCGGCATCGATTTGCTGAAAGTTCAAAAGTTTCATATTTAATGAAAATACAAAAATAAACATTCTACAGTGTACTTTAAATAGTTTCCAACCAATTGAAACTATTTACCCTGATTTTTTTTCAGGAATTTTAGAAGGTGTTAAAAAATTGCAATGCCCTTAAACATTATTTATAGTAAAAATAGGAATATTTATAATTTTTTAAAACAGTGTTAATTTTTGTCCATGTCTGGCTTTTTTGAATAGCTAAAGGAGGTATCAGACTAGACAAACAAACTGGCACTATCCAGGTTTTTAAGCGAAGATGGCGTTCGAATTGTGAACGTCCGAAATGTCAGAATCGCTCAGTAGCACCAACATTAGAAAAAAAATGTGGCTGTCATGCCATGGCACAGTTTATTCGTAATGTTGGTACCACTACATGACTTTGACATTTCGGGCGTTCACAATTCGAACGCCATCTTCGCTTAAAAACCTGGATAACGTGTCTGACAGTTTGTCAAGTCGCAAACAAAGCAAAATGTATGCTGGTAGACGTTTCTGAAAACAAATGCAGGCAAACTGTCAAAAAGTGCAACTGTGTTTTTGTCCTTCTTGAGCAAATTCTCTACAATTTTCGTTTCTGAACATATAAATTCTGAAATCTGAAATCAGTTGCTGAGATACAGCCTTGCAAGGAATAAAAATTGATAAAATGAGGCTATTTTCATGTTAATATAGATTTTTCAACCTGTTTACATATAAGACAATAATTTTTCGAAAGATCGGAAAAAGTAACAAATGTTTCAATATTTAACATTGAAAATCCGACGAATACTTGTCGAGCTATCTTCTTCTGACAAAAAGGTATAATTTTTTGACACTTAGAAAAAAAAAACTCTTTTTTTGCAAGGCTGTATATTACAATGTCAGTTACTAAGTGTCCGATTTCGGAAGGATTAAAAAAATATATAGATAATTCCCCAGCTATCTAATTTTTTTTTTTCGGAAAGACCGAAACAATTAAAAAAAATCGGAAATATTCATATTTTTACCTTAAATAAGGCTAAAAGTAGCTACAACTCTAACAAGTTTCATTTAATTTACAAATTAAATAAAAACGCCTCAATTTTTTTTTGCCTTTTTGGTATATGAAATTTTTAAGTTCCCAAACGTATTTTTTTTTTTCAAAAACCTCTTAAGCTCATTGCACTACCCTAGAGTCGTACGACTCACCTTAGATCTACGAGGTGGTGTCTTGTCCATGGTGATCCCCATCTCGTTGAGCAACTCGGCCAGCTGTTTCGTGTTGATGCCGCAGTTGTTGGCCACGTTGCCCTCGCAGCGCCGGTGGATGTTCATGCTGCACACCTCGCACTTGAGACCCTGCCGGATGATGCCGTACAGCAGCGAGCCGCAGTGGTCGCAGAACGTCAGCCGTTTGAACGAGTGCACTGAAAACCTGTGTGGTATATTTACATTGAAGCGCTGGGCCGCGTCCTGCGGGGTCGGTCTGGTTTGCTGCAAGAGTTTTGAGGTTCAGGATTAGCGCAGGTACAACTCACTACCGCTACCGCAGTCGCATCTCGCTTACCTCATCTTTCTTCTTTGGACATTTGGTGACGACTGAACTATGGCACCGTTTGTGAACCACACATGTACACACTGAAAAGATGGAAAATGTTTCGTTAGCAGAGTTAGAACTGATCAATGGAATTTTTCTGCAAAGAACAGTAAACAGCGGTTAGAAAGGCAGCTAGAAAGGTTGTTGAGATGTCTCAATGGACAAATTAGTGAGCTAAAGAAAACAAAAAAATATGTTACTCACAGCGAGTACATGTGCGAAAACAATACAACAGTCGAGAAGAGTGTAAAAGAGAAGACCAATACAGAGAAACTTAAAGGGTAAACAAAAGTTCCACGCAGGGTCATAAAGAAAGTATAAACAGGTAGGTACAGTCCGTATGTGCGAATGAAGAAACAACAATAGAGTAAGAATGGAAAATAACTACACTTTTGAAAACGAAAGAGAGATGTGATCTTAGGCGCACGGAAAGAATGAGAAAGAACGACATTCAGAGCAGACAGAGAAGGTGCACACTTCTTACCTTGGCATTGGTATCCTTGCTTGCCTAAACCCCTGTGGCATTGGAAGGGAGTGGAGAAGAAAGTGGGAAATGAACGTTAAATTTACCCCTTCTTTGAGTTAGTTGTTGACTTTTTTAACAAAGGAATATAATTTAATTATTTTTTCTTTGATACATTTGGTATTACTAAAAACTTAACAATGATAATATATTTGAAATTATAAATATGAATTATACAAACTTTTAACTGGCCTGTATTACGGAATTGCATTTGAAATCGTTTTTAGTTGATTGCATTGCAACTATGGAATGAAATTTTCATTGGTGAAATATACATTTAATGTCAGAAATTGAGAATACTCAGAAAGTCAAAATCAGACCAAATTACTCCCTATTTTAAGTACAAATCGTCTCTATAAAATATTTAACAAATAAAAATATATGAACTCTTAGCAGTCAAAAGAAATTTGTCGTATTTAGGTACCGTAAGCTGGGGTTATAATAATATCCGGAGTGAATTTGATAATTTTGAGGTTTTTTTTCGCCAATGAAGAGTACAAATTAAATACGTAGGGAATGGTACCGCATCAAACTAACCGTAATGGAGAAGTGTTAAAAGAGCAATTCTCTACCAAAAGCGGTGTATGCACTTCGGAAGGAATCGGTCAAGAAAAATTTCAAATGGGCAGGAGCGGCAGTGAAAGCAAGCCAGAGAGGGTGAAGAAAAGCCCCAAGAAAACGATCCCTCTCCTTTGTTCTGCTGTTCGTAAAGCTGTTTCTTGACCCCTTTCCTTCCGATCTCCATACTAGCCTAAAACCGGAAATGGATTTTATTTATATTTTTTGATTTGGCTCAAACTTTGTGGTGGCCTTCCCTATGACCAAATAAGCTGTTTTGTGTCATTGGTTCATCCATACAAGTCTCCATACAATTTTGGATGCTGTCCATACAAAAATGGTATGTAAATATTCAAACAGCTGTAACTTTTGAGTGGAATTTCTGATCAATTTGGTGTCTTCGGCAAAGTTGTAGGCAGGGTGGCCACTCAAGTCGGGAAATCGGGAAAGTCGGGAATTCGTCAAAATCCGCCAAAAATCGGGAAAAAGTCGGCAATTTATGATTTTATGTCAAAAAGTCGGGAAAAGTCGGGAATTCTGAATTTTTTAAACTCTTGAATAAATGTTGTAATATTTTGTACAATTTTCAAATTGAATTCACTAATTTCTGCTTAAGTAACTTACTTTGAATTTAAGGTTATTTTCACTATTTCAATATATTTGAGTATGGAAAAGCTGTTTAAGACCTTTGAAATTTTTATGAATATTGGAGTCTTTGACACAGAATTTCATAATATTTTTTTATGAATCAAATGATTGCTTTTAGATTTTGTTCACAAAACAAGAGGTAAAGTTGATGAAAAACTAATATAAAAATAGAGCGTAATGGCCAGCTTAGAATTATGATTCTATTCCATTTTGTCACATAATTGAGTATTTGAAACAGGATTCGAACTTGAGTTTGGCAATAGTTTTTTTTTTTTTGGGTAAATATTTGTAATTGTTTAACTAAATTCATTAATTAATTTAAAATGTGTTTTTTTAATGTTGCCCTTGAATTTTTTTTTGTGAGTATGGGTAAATTACCTACCATCGATAAAGCTTGCTTTTCAGTTTACGGAAAACTTAAATATCGAATAAAATCCAAAATTGAAAAAGATTTTTACGTTTTGAAAACATAAAGAAAATATTGAAATTGCAAAAAAAAAAAATAATCCAAGAAATTTTGAGTTCTTGCATAATTATTTAAAAAAAATGTCCCTTCAAACAGTCACTTAAAATAAGTGGGAAAACATAAAATCATATAAAACTGAATTTTCATTGAAAAAAAAAAACAGTTAAATACTGACCACTAGAAAAATTAACATTCATTAAAAAATTCAATATCAAAAATTACATAATTAAAAAAATGTTTTTGCCAGAGAACTTGGCAAAAACATTTTCTTTTATGAATTCCTTGACATTTTTCTAAATCCTTTGAATGAATAATAACAGCAGTTACGTTTTAATCATTCTTTGATTTAAAATGATGATGAAGTTAAAAAAAATATCAAAAACTATACGTTTGCCAATTTAAAAAAATACCATGGAAGTTATAAGTATTGTTGAACTTTCGATTATTTTTTCAAAGACTACTCTGAATCATAAAAATGAAATTACATTTATGAAGTTTTCTTTATTTTTATTTTTTTAATTTTGTTTAGTTTCTGTATTTTCAAAAAATGCTTATTTTTGGATTTTTTTTTAATTCATTGAGATTTTTTTTTTGGTGGTTAATATTGACTTTTCTTATAGAAAGTTTTTTGTTTGATATCGTTCTTTAGATAAGAAATGCCTATTATTTGAGCATTCTGGAAAAGTCTGGAAAAAAGTCGGGAAAAAGTCGGGAATTTGAAAATGAAATTTGAGTGGTCATCCTGCTAGTAGGTATTGTTGAGGACTATTGAGAGAAAAAAAAGGTACACGGAAAAAAAATTGCAGATTTTTTATCAACTTTTTTTTCACTAAAACTCAATTTCCCAAAATACGTATTTTTTGATTTTCGAGATTTTTTGATATGTTTTAGGGAACAAAAATCCGCAACTTTTGAGCCATAGAGAAACATGGTCAAAAAATCTGCCGCCGAGTTATGAATTTTTGAAAAATAGTGATTTTTGGAAAAATTCGAAGTTTTATGCAAAACCAATTTTTTTAATTATTATTTTAATGCAAAATTGAATTTGCAATCGAAAAGTACTCTAGAGATTTTTTGATAAAGGGCTCCGTTTTCAAGATGTAGCCACCGAAAGTTTGATTTTAGCGAAATATTTGCAGTTTTTCAATTTTAAAAATAGTGACCATGAGTGACCGTTTCTAAAAATAGTTTTTTTGAAAAGTTCAGAAAATTTGCTATAAAATTGTCTAAGAGACATTGAGGATTGGACCTCGGGTTGCTGAGATAAAGCCGCTTTAAAAAAAGAAACACGAAAATTGAAGTTTTCTAAGACTCACCATAACAACCCATTATTTTGTAATGTCGATATCTCAGTGTTAATACATGAAACATTCGTGAAATTTTCCGATATGTTGATGATAATTATTTTCAAATAAATTTTTTTCGAAAAGATCGGAAAATTTCACGAATGTTTCATGTATTATTGAAAATCGGACCATTATTTGGTCATATATTTTCCTGTTTTCAAACCTTTGCATGGCAATATCCCAGCAACTAAGGGTCGTATCGGCAAAGTTCAAAAAAACAAAATAAAGAGAATTTTCTCAGCTTTTCAAACATTTTTTTTTCAAAAGTGGGCAAACATGGGCACTTATTTTAAATAATGAATAACTGAAACTATTTTTAAAAAAGTTACCTAAAAATGGATTTAACTTGAAAACGGTGCACTTTATCAAAATTTCACTATAGTACGTTTTGATTGCAAATTCAATTTCATATCGAAAAATGAAGTTGACATTTTTCGAAAAAAATCAGTATTAATTCAAAAATGCATAACTTGGTAAAAGATTTTTTGCCCGTTCCGGAAATTTCTGAAAAGTTGGCATTTGATGTCCCTTAGGGGAATCAGGAAGGTGCTGTCCCTCGCCTAGACCAGACCAAAATCCATGATAAAGCTGACAGACCAAATCTGTCAGACCAAGACTGTCAGACCAAAGAGCAAAAAGTAAACATCTTGGTCTTCGACGTAGGTGCACACAAATCAACAAAAGAAAATTTGAAAAAGATTTTATTTTTCCAATTCAATTACTGGGTTTGACGTCAGAAAATGATTAAACAGTGCGGCGTCCTGTACACCGACAATTAAATAAGCAGTTAAAAGCCTAATTCTTCCACTTAAATTTTTGATCGCGTTTTCGGTTTACACCTGAAAAATTTTGAAATTATTTATACGGATTTGTGATTCCTCTCTTTCCACCATTCCCTTGAGGAGAATCATATCGGAAAAAAATCAAAATAGTGTTTTTTTGCAGTGATAAAAAGTTAAATTAAAAATCTCCACATTTTTTTATCTTGTATCATTTTTTTCAGTGTAGTCCTTATTAATACCTACAACTTTGCTGAAGACACCAAATCGATCAAAACATTCCTTCAAAAGCTACAGATTTTTGAATTTTCATGTATTATTTTTGTATTGACAGCTGCCAAATTTGTATGGAAAAACTATATGGAACTGCAAAATGCTTCGATGGGCATACCGAAGGCATCAAAAAAGTTTCAGCCGGATTAAAAAAACAAAAAATCAAATTAGGAAAAAAACCGAAAAGACCGATTTCGTAGAGAGCTGCTCACGTAGAAACAATTCCAGAGTTTGTCTTTAAGGTCCTATAAACCCTAATAAGATCTTAGTTCCGAGAATTGGTAAGAATTAGATAGTTATTTCACCTTCCCCAGGTAGATAACTGAAACAGTTGCTTTTCTCCATACATTTTGACGATTTATCCCATACAAACTTCAAGGGCGTAGAGGGAGGGATTCACGTGCTCAAATTTGAAATTTAGCCTAGTTATGGGTTTTAGCCGCCCAAGGAAGCTCGGATTTGGAACACCCTAGTTTCCATATCCAAATCTCCCAAGTACTCGTAATTTTGATACTTGGGGTGATATTCTATAGTTTGGAGACGATAATTACAGCAACACAACGTTGTACGTGTTGTACGATATATATTACACAGAAAAAAAAAATCAATTCTCGTAATCGTGAATTAAGTTCACGAATGCGAGAACCACGAAGGAATTTATTCATGAGTATGGTGCATATGCAATATAAACGTGAATATATTCCTTTGTGGTTCTCGCATTCGTAAACTTAATTCACGATTTTGAGAATTGCTTTTTTTCCGTGTAGCGAATGTTGTTTCATATTTTTTGATAATAATTTTCAAAGTTATTGCAAGACTCGTATAGAACGAAATGTCAAAACAAAATTTAAAAAATGTTACAAGACAAACAAGTGATCAAGTAGCATAAAACCATTACCATATAAATTCCCGACAGTGAGAGCAGAATGTTGGCTGGCGCAAAAACGTGGCCATAAATTTGTGGCCATTAACCTGAAACGAGAAAAAAGAGCAAATGAAATATGTTAGTGAAATTTACAGAATGATTTTTTAAATTTATGTTTTGTTTGAAATGATTTTAACCTGAATGATGAATAATTGAATGACAATTTAATACAAAAAATGTCATAATTGTCTAATTTCCTACTTCATACATCAACTGGAAATTGATTTGTTCCCCCATATTGCTCAACTGACTCTAATGTTTGAATGCGAAATAGGGCACGAGAGCTAGTCATCAAAAATCATCCCCGCAAGAAATGGCAAATCAGAGCGAGAGTGAGCAGCAGCAAGAACAAAACATATTCGAATAAATCATTCAACACATTATTCAAAATATTTTTCCGCTAAAAATAGAACCAATTCCTTCGGTCCATCTCTTTTCACATCGGCGTTGTATTCTCTGTTGAGGCTGCTATTGCTTACCCACACACACACACACACACACACGATTTACCACTAACTGTCAGCACATCTCCGGACACAAACACACATTCACCCCAGGGAAGGAGCAGGGGGGAGAAAAGTCACACACGTACACTATTGGGGCGGTTGGTTCGATCTGCGGTGATGAGTGTGATGGAAAGCGCGCGCCGTGATCGGGTCTCGTGCAACAAGCACCACGTCCTACTCTCGGCACTGCAACTGCAACAACTGGTCGTCGATCGATGGGGATTAACCTCAAGTCCACCCCCTAGAATAGTGTCGCATCCCCCCCGCCTAGCATTGCTTGCTAAATTTCCTTTTTCCTCTGTGTTCTGGTGTAATCAGTGGACATAGACAAATGGATTTGAAAATTGATTCTGTTTAACTTCTAGTTGTTACATTTTTCAAATATTTCCTATTTAGTTTTATTTATTTCATTTTTCTCGATTTCGCGATTTCGCGGAAACCGCGTATTTGCCCTGAAATTAAGTAAATACCGTAAAATGCCACGATATTCGGAATAATCTATTGTCAAATTGCTCCTCAGATGCAGATGCAGATTGTAAATTTCTAGTGATAATTTAAAACACATGAACTTTTTCCTTTATTACGCAAAATTCAAAAAAAGAATGTGAAAGAATGTTATCCAAGATTTCAATGAAAGATTTTTTTGTCAATTATTATTTTACTGATTTTTAAATTGTTATTTAGGATGTGTTTCGCAAATAAAATTCCTTAACACTCAGTAAAAGAAGGATAGTAGAATCGTAAGTTCAATTGATGAAAATTCTAAGAAATTACACAATACTTAATCAGTATTTTTTGCAATGAATATGTAGTGCGAAGGGGTTGAATTAAGTGTCTTGAACTACTTCTAACCAGATTGGAAACTGTTTAGGGCATATTGCTTTATTTTGTTTTTTTTTCAGTCAAATATGGGGGTAATTCTCCGCCAATTTACACAGCAGTTGCCCCCATCAACGATGCCAGATTATTTTATGACAGATCTGTATTTACTAGAAAAAAACTGTATTTTATCTGTATCATGTCGAGTTCGAAGCCATAGAAGACATTTTTATATTTATAACAGTAGATTTAAGCTTTTTGATTTCATATAGCTTAATGAAATCACTAAATTGTTGAAATTTTAAGTATAATCTTTTTAAAAAAAATCTGTATACATAGATTTTTTGATTTTTGGGATCGAAAAATCTGTCAAATACAGATTTATCAGTATATCTGGCATGGCTGGCCCCAACTCCTCTTCGGTTTGCGTGAAACCTTGTCCTAAGGGGTAACTTTTGTCCCTGATCATGAATCCGAGGTCCATTTTTTGATACATCGTGACGGAGGGGCGGTACGACCCCTGAGCAACCATCTACGAAATCGGCCGATTTCGACCATTTTTATTTTTTGTATTTTTTATTTGACTCAAACTTTGTGGGGGCCTTCCCTATGACCAAATAAGCTATTTTGCGTCATTGGTTCACCCATACAAGTCTCCATACAATTTTGGCAGCTGTCCATACAAAAATGGTATGTAAATATTAAAACAGCTGTAACTTTTGAGTGAATTTTCTGATCAATTTGGTGTCTCCGGCAAAGTTGTAGGTATTGTTGAAGACTTTTGAGAAAAAATAGGTACACGGAAAAAAAATTGCAGATTTTTTTATCAACTTTTTTTTTACTAAAACTCAATTTCCCAAAATACGTATTTTTTTATTTTCGAGATTTTTTGATATGTTTTACGGGACAAAAATCCGCAATTTTTGAGCCATAGAGAAACATGGTCAAAAAATCTGCCGCCGAGTTATGAATTTTTGAAAAAATAGTGATTTTTGGAAAAAATTGAAGTTTCATGCAAAAACAAGTTTGACATTACTTTTTAATGCAAAATTTAATTTGCATTCGAAAAGTACTTTACAGATTTTTTGATAAAGGGCTCCGTTTTCAAGATATAGCCACCGAAAGTTTGATTTTAGCGAAATATTTGCAGTTTTTCAATTTTTAAAAATAGTGACCATGAGTGACCATTTCTAAAAATATTTTTTTTTGAAAAGTTCAGAAAATTGGCTATAAAATTGTCTAAGAGACATTGCAGATTGGACCTCGGGTTGCTGAGATAGAGCCGCTTTAAGAAAAAGAAACATGAAAATTGAAGTTTTCTAAATCTCACCAAAACAACCCACCTTTTTTATAATGACGATATCTCAGCAATTAATGGTCCGATTTTCAATGTTAATATATTTATGAAACATTCGTGAAATTTCCCGATCTTTTCGAAAAAAATATTTTGAAAATTTGATTTTTTGACCATGTTTCTCTATGGCTCAAAAGTTGCGGATTTTTGTCCCCGAAAACATATAAAAAAAAACTCGAAAATCAAAAAATACGTATTTTGGGAAATTGAGTTTTAGTGAAAAAAAGTTGATAAAAAAATCTGCAAATTTTTTTTCCGTGTACCTATTTTTTTCTCAAAAGTCCTCAACAATACCTACAACTTTGCCGAAGACACCAAATTGATCAGAAAATTCACTCAAAAGTTACAGCTGTTTGAATATTTACATACCATTTTTGTATGGACAGCTGCCAAAATTGTATGGAGACTTGTATGGGCGAACCAATGACACAAAATAGCATATTTGGTCATAGGGATGGCCCCCACAAAGTTTGAGCCAAATAAAAAAATACAAATAAAATCCATTTCCGGTTTTGGTAGAGAATTGCTACCCTTTCATTTTTGAACATGCGAAAAAAGAGGTGTTTTCAATAATTTGCAGCCTGAAACGGCCGGAAAGTTGGACGCCCGATTTAATGGCGTACTCAAAATTCCGGAAAATAAAATATTTTTCATCGAACAAAAAAAAACAATAAACAAGTTTTAAAAACTCTGCCATTTTCCGTTATCCAACTGTAATTTTTTTTTTGGAACATGTCATTTTAAGGTAAATTTACTGTACTTTTCGAATGAGCATGAGAGACCACCCATGTTTGCCCCTCCGTTGCTGAACAGAACCGTAATATCCTTTCAGCACTTCTGATCATAGGCTTCGACTATCAAGTAGTGTTTCCCTTATCAACAGCATGTATGAATGCGCCGAAAAGATAAAACATCATAATTGCCAAAACTAGATCAGTTGCGAATAGGTAACAGTCATTGACCACCAACAGCGCCCGCCATGTCAGTTTGTAGATTTCGATTTTAAGGGACGGCTGCTGGTTTGCCCTGTGCTTACACCCCACGAGCGCCTGGAACCTGAAAATGTGTTAGTAGGATAGGGTGTTTGGTTAGGATTCTTCATAGAAGATGATGATGCTACCCAAAATCATAGTGTTTGTTGAACGGTATTATGTATTATTCTCAAGGCAAACAATCGGATGCTGCGGATGAGACATTTCCCGTTTATCGGTTGTAAAATTTTAAATGAAATGGTTTAATCTTAGACAGCCGGCTGTGGAAAGATAGAACCCAGATCATTTGTAATTAAAGAATAAAGATTTTAACAGTCTGACTTTAAAATTAAGATGTTTTCACAAGTTTTAAATGATTGATGTTTAGTGAGGTACTGATTTACGAAGCGAACGACGAGCTGAAATGGTATCCTAAGGTTTTGTTGTTGATGCACACCGACAACGAACGCGAAAAATCTTGCGTCCCGCGAAAAAAAAAGAAAAAAACACCGACGACGAACGCGAAAAATCCCGCGACCCGGCAGAAAGGCATCGCAAATCGAACTCGGAAATTTAATGTTCTTTTCGAATATACATTAAATTTTTTTTTAATTTTTTCATTTAGAACAACATTTTTTATTTTGAAATTTTGTGTTTTTCTAACTTTGCAGGGTTATTTTTTAGAGTGTAACAATGTTCTACAAAGTTGTATAGCAGACAATTATAGCAGACGACGACCAACTTTTTCAATTTTTTTTCGTAAAATATTTTGTAATTGAGTTTTATAATACAATTTATAATGTTACACTCTAAAAAATAACCCTGAAAAGTGAAAAAAACACGATACTTGCAAAATTTTGTTATAGGGGAGTTTGGGGTAATATGGACAGTGGGGGTAATTTGAACACCCCTTTACGCAAATATGCATACGCAATTTATAAGATAGTTTTGGAAATTTTGATTTTGGTGGTCATATGTGACCCAACAGGCCTAAAAGGGTCAATCCTTTCATCAAAAATTTAGTTTTTATTTTCAACGCAGATGTAATCCAGCACCCAAAAAAATCAGACCTCCTTTTGTCTATGTCTCTTACAGTACATTGTCATCAATCGGCGCGCTGTCAACAAACAACCGCGCGTCCCCACTGACCATTTCATAAGGAGGAGGAGGTTGGTCTGTCCTCGCACAACAACAACGACAATAACAACAGGGGCAACGCTGTTGTTGCCGCCTGGCCTGCTGCAACTATTGAGACACGACGGCAAAAGGGCGATGTGCTGTGGCGGCAGACTATACTCTTGCTCATCATCACCCGCTCCCCCAGCAGCCGATGACATTGAAGCCAACAGTTTCCCAATTGAAACTGAAGGAGGGGGTGGTGGTGGTGGTGGGTTATTCTCGAGCAGGGGCGCACTTGTTGATAAACAACAACGCGAACACGAACGCGCGGTGGTGATGTCGTGTAAAAAACTGTGATGCACAATACAGCAAGTATACTGGCATATTTACAGTTACAACGGGGCTATATCGAGAAAGCACGAGATGAACCGATCGAACTTTGTATGGGTACACAGAAAGAACACTATTTAGACCTAGGCCAACCAACCAAACAACGCGAGTGAACGGTGGGATAGTTATTGATGGTTGTGTGGTGAAAATTTACCCCCTTTTCTATAGTATACTTCAGTGAGTTCAGTGTGCTCATTTGGTCTTGAACCAAACGGCTCCTGATTAAAATTCTACAGTACCGGTAAATGTGGTAAACATCAAAATATACATTTTTCCTATTTGACTAAACTTTCTAGTTGCTAACTTCGACTGTCGCAAACTTGGTCGCAAACCTTTCACTTTACCAAATCAGGAATTTTGCTGGTACTTTTGTACCCGACTCTCTCCGATTTCAATGAAACTTTGCAGACATGTTTGCCTAGACTTAAAAAAAGCCGTTTTTGTGTATATGGAGCAAGTTGCACTCGAAAATGACATTTTAAATGATAATTTTAACGTTATTTTAATATTGCTTAATTTAAAAATAACTGTAACTCGAAGCCGATGCATCGTATTAAGAAGTGATCAAAAACAAACTTGTAGGAAATTGGATGAGCTTTTAAAAAAAATGCACGCCACTTCTATAAGATTTGAAGTTTCAAATTAAATTTTTAAGGTGATGTCACGATTCTTTTTCGTATTTTTTTTTAGGAAAAAGCCTAATATGTTACAAAAAGCCTCACGAAAAATGCAGAATGGTATTTTTTCCTACAAAAAATCATTCACTAAAACTGGTCTAAACGTCAACCTTTTCAAAAACCGATAGTTGGAACTTTTACATAAAAGTCTCCTTGTTGACCATAATCTTATCCTTGTGAAGATACAGCGGTTTTAAAAATAAAAATGTTGAAACAAATAGGATTTTTAAGGGGTTACATATATGTAAAAAATCACAATATTTTATATTACAGATTATTTGATAAATCCACTCAAAAGATGATTATTATTCACTCCTGAAAGTTTCATGAAGATATTTCATGATTAAACTGAGTAAGAGACGATAAATGTTAAAAATTTTGCCATGCGCAAAGCGGGCTGTCAAACTTTGTTGGCGTTTTTCTCTAAACCCCGAGTTGATTTACGGGTGCCACGATATCTCGAGATGGGATGGACCAAATTGGCTGAAAATTGAGGTGAAGACTCTCAAGATGTATCCCGTGTGCATGACGAAGCCCAATTTTTAAAATTTGCGTTTAAAAAAATAAAATAAAATCAAAAATTAACTGTTTTTATATGAAAAACACAAACATATTTTTATCTTTTTTTAAAACAGACTTTTTGAAAATCGGGCTTCGTCATGCTCACGAAATCGGTTTAACGAGTCTTCAGCAAAACTTAGAGCCGATTTGGTCAAGACAGTGTTGAGAAATCGTGGCACCCGTTTTTTGAAACTGCTAACTTGAAATTGCTATATCTTGGCAACGATGCAACCAAATATCTTCAAATTTGTTTTGAAAGTAGGTGAAAATGTATATTTTAATGCCAAGAAAATAGAATTTGAAAAAAAATGAAGTGTGGGCTCATTCTAACATCTGATTATGATGTATGTAACCCCTTAATGGTTTTTTGCCATTTCAGACAGACATAAGTTTGTCTTTGACAGCATTTCAATTGGTGGTATGGGCTGACAGCAGTCATGCCAGATATACAGATAAATCTGTATTTTATAAATATTTCGAACCCAAAAATTTCAAAAATCTGTATATAAATATTTTTCAAACATGATTATATTTAAAAATTTCAACAATTTGTTAATTGAATTATGCTTCAATATGATTAAATAGCTTAAATCTGCTGTTAAAAATAAATGTTTATCTGTGGCTCTAAATTAGACTTGATACAGATAAAATACAGATTTATTTTTAGGAAAATATAGATCTGCTTTAAAATAATCTGGCATTGTTAGCTGACAGATATAAGCTCAATTACATTGCTCATAACTGGAAATAGGATATTTTTTCAGTGTGGTTAGATGGATGGTAGACACTGGATAACGAATTAGCTTACATAAATATTGAAACGAGTCAAATTGAAATACCGTAAACCGAGGTGGCATTGATAGGATTTCTTTTTATATTTGAAATATTTTTCAACTGATAAGGTTTTTCTCAAGATTAGTATTTTTAAAACACAAATTTTTGAAAAAAGTTGTTTCAATAGTGTTTGCCAAATATAGTTACGCCAAAAATTCTTAGTTTGAATTTCGGGGTGACTTTGATAGTCAGTCAGTCTTGTTAAAATCAGATTTAAGGTGGTCTAACTTTATTTTTACGTCAAATGTACCAATACTAAGGTTGCTGATATAGTTTTTAAGAAAAAACTCAATGTTTATATTTAGTAAACTAAGTTTATAAGCTTTTAAACAAAATATATAATTTCGTTTAAAACTAGTTTAAAACAGAATTCGAAGCACAAATCAAAAGTTTTCACATTTAGAAGTAATTTGTTGAACTGAAAATGCCTATGACACATTCTCCGGCAATGTACACCTTAGGATGAAATTTTGAAAAGCGTGTATGAGCTATTTGGATATTTTTCCTCGATTCTAGACTACTTGAAGCTTCAAAATTCATGGTTTTCATTAATTGATCATTTGAATATCATTTTGTACAAGTTGGTTAGGTTATGCATCGATTCGTGATAAAATCATCGTTTTAAAACATTTTTCTAAAAACTCCTGGTTTTCAGCGAAATAAAATCCAAAAAATATTCTTTTGATTGCATTTTGTAGTACTAAACGGAAATGTCATGGGTTTGCAGTTTATTTTAAGTTAAGTATTTTTTTTCAAACTAGTGTAAGTTTACCATTTTATTGCGTTGCAACGTCACGAAAAAGGGACATTTGTTTATGTCAACAAAAAACTAAACATTCAATCATTTTGATATTTCGGATGCTCTTTGTACTTTGAAAGAGCTTTCAAAAGCAATCTAGAGCGACTTAATTGGTTGTCTAGATCCAAAGTTACAACAGGTTTAAGTTTGCGTTGCAACGTCACGAAATTTTAAATCATATTGGTCACATGGCAAAAAAGGTGTATGCGTAGTTGGTTGTTGAAGATAAAAGGGTACTAAATATTATATATTTGTTATATAATGTTTCCGAGCATATTTAAAGAAGAATTGTACATGGGTCATTCACAAATACCGTCATTTAAGTTTGATGCAACTCGATAAAAAAGTATTTTATGAAACTTGTTGAACAAATCAAAATAGACCGATGTTCACAAGGGGGAAAAATTCTAAAACTTTCAAAAAAGTAATCACGTGGTTACTGGATGGCCCCTTTATGATAAACTGATTTACGTGAGGGTTCATTCTAATACAACGCAATGATTTTTTTTATCCCACACCCTTATGTAAGTCAAATTACAGTGAAATTCACTAAACAATAAAAATCACGTGATTCGATTGTTTTTTTTTTCACAAACTTTTGCCACTCTGTTGTTGGACGAACCCTTACTTAAATAAGTTGTATGCAACGTTTTGTTGTTCACAATTAAAAATGTTATGTTGCGCAGTTAAACAGTTATATTATTTCCTCAAATTTAATTTAAAAAGCACAAAAGTCAACTAAATAAGTTACGTTGTTTGCAGATCACTCCTTAGGGGCCATGAACAAACGATATGGGCACTTTATTTATAAATTCAAAATAAGCCCTCCTGAAAACTTGAAGCTCCTCACCTCCCTTCTAAAACTTCCCCGTGTTTTGTAAGTTGGCCAAAACCATTAAAATATTAAGGGAGCGTTCTTGCATTAAGTAACAAAACATTTATTTGTTTGGACCCCCTCCACCCCCTGGAAATACATTTCCGATACACTTTTTTTTGTATAAATCCTTGAACCCTCCTCCATCCCCCTTGATATTACGCCGTTACGTAATGCATGGACGTCCCGTTACATGGATAGAGGACGGGAGAGGGGGGGGGGGGTTTCCTTCGTGATAATGGAATAATACAAAAAAAATATTTTGAAAACCCTTTGGAAAACTTTGTAAATCGTACTGCAACTGTGAAAGCAGAATAGGGGGAGGGGGGGGGGGGGTCTAACATGGGCAGGCCAATCAATTCACATGTCCTTGTACTGTCTATTAATGTCTTATAATCAAATCTTAACCTACAGTTGTTCAGCCTAACAAAAACTATGATTTATTTTGAAACTATAATTTCGTGACGTTGCAACGCAACGAAAAACCCTGTTTTCAAAAACAGAGCGTTGCAACGTCACGAAATGTAAGCGGTCTTCAAAAATCGAGGTTTAATTTTTTCGAAAAACTAACGATTGCATTCGATTTGTTGGCTAATTTTACACTAAAAATGGAAGAAGAACTCCAAATTTGCCGTTTAACAGAGCAGAGTTAATGGCGAAACATGAATTGGGTCAGGATTGAGAAAAAGTCACGCGTTGCAACGTCACGCTACATATCCCCCTCTCAAAAATAGAATATTCGCTTAAAATAATGTTTCAACATTGTTTCTTATAGGAAATTTAATGTACTTTTCGAATCTGTAATAACATATGTACCTTTTCAATGTAATTTTCGAGTTACAGCCGAAATACTGAAAAAAGAAAAGTCAAAGCGTTGCAACGTCACGGCGGAATGTGTCCTATAAATTTGGAGATTTTGTTGAATTATGTTTCAAAAACACATATTATTTATTATTTACAAACTTATTTCTCCTAGTGGAAAATTGATCAAAGAATCTGAATATGCATTCCGTTTTCTGATTCAAAATCAGGTCATTGTGAAAATCCTGCCACTTTGAGAAGATTATAATAATGCTATTCATCAACATTTTCTTAATTACAGTTAACTAACTTTTAAAACTCTTCAACATTTCATGAAAAGTTTTTATTGGGGTACTTTGAATACTTCTCTACCACGGTCAATGTGATTCCATACCATTCCGTGCGCATTTTAATTTGTACTCTTTATTTTGCGGAAAAACCTCAAACCTATCAAAGTCACCCCGTTTTACGGTACTTTCAAAGACAAACTTATGGGAAATTGGATAAAAAAAATACGAAACTGAAAAATCAAATCGGATTATAGAAATGGGCAAAAATGATAAAAAAACCCTATTTTTCCAACATTTTGCCTTCCTCACCTTACTGAGGAAAGGCTATAAAATCACTCGAAAAATGAACTTCTTAATTTGACCTCGTAGACCCACTTTCACGTATACCTATCGACTCAGAATCAAATTCTGAGCAAATGTCTGTGTGTGTGTGTGTGTGTGTAGGGATGTGGGTCTGTGCACCAAAAAATATGCACTCGATTATCTCAGCACTGGCTTAACCGATTTGGACCGTTTTGGTCTCATTCGATTCGTCTTGGGGTCCCATAAGTCCCTATTGAAAATTATGAAGTTTAGTAAAGTACTTCAAAAGTTATGCTAAAAAAACGATTTTGGCGTATGTCCGGAAGATTGTAAAAAGGGTGGTTTTTGTAAGAAACCCTGTCATGTTATACATTTTCAGAAAGTTATTAAAAAGACCTTTCCAATGAGCCCAAAACATTGAAGATCTGATAACCCTATCAAAAGTTATTAGCACTTAAGTGTTATTTATACACTTTTTGGAGGCCGGATCTCAGATATTTCAATGAAAATGATGTCCGGGTCAATCATGTGACCCATCGTTAGTTAGATAATCGAAAGACCTTTCAAATGAGCCTAAAACATCAAGGATCTGACAATCCTATCAAAAGTTATTGGCACTTAAGTGTTATTTATACACTTTTTGGAGGCCGGATCTCAGATATTTCAATGAAAATGATGTCCGGGTCCATCATGCTACCCATCGTTAGTTAGATAATCGAAAGACCTTTCAAATGAGCCTAAAACATCAAGGATCTGACAATCCTATCAAAAGTTATTGGCACTTAAGTGTTATTTATACACTTTTTGGAGGTCGGATCTCAGATATTTCAGTAAAAATGATGTCCGGGTCCATCATGCGACCCATCATTAGTTAGATAATCGAAAGACCTTTCAAATGAGCCTAAAACATCAAGGATCTGACAATCCTATCAAAAGTTATTGGCACTTAAGTGTTATTTATACACTTTTTGGAGGTTGGATCTCAGATATTTCAGTAAAAATAATGTCCGGGTCCATCATGCGACTCATCGTTAGTTAGATAATCGAAAGACCTTTCAAATGAGCCAAAAACATCAAGGATCTGACAATCCTATCAAAAGTTATTGGCACTTAAGTGTTATTTATACACTTTTTAGAGGTTTGATTTCAGATATTGTGATACAAATATTGTCTGAATCTTCCATGCGAACTATCGTTGGATAGGTTTTTTTTTATCAAACCTTGCCGATGAGCCAGAAATATTGATGATCTGCGAACCATATCAAAAGAAATGAGTAATAAAGTTGATTTGTTAAACATGTTAAGGGGGAATGTTGCTATTTTTACTGAATGTATTGACTTTATGAATATGAGGAAGGCACCAACCACCTAAAGGTGGATTAAGTAACGTTTTTATTTAAAAAACCGCAGAATCTTTACAAGGATTTGACATAGGAAAACGTTCAATATAGAGACTTTTATGTAAAATTGTCTGGTGAATCGATTCCCACTATTTTAAACTTAAAAATTGAAAAATCTCTTAGAAGTGTCGTGTGTTTTTCTTTCAGTGTATTTTTTCAGAAGGCCCGTCTAATTTCCTACAAGGTTATCTTAGACCACTTTATGATACGATATAAAATATATCGAGAAATTAAAAGTGCAACATGGAGTTAAACTTTCTGTTAAGCTGCTGTGAAGTATTCCATGACAGCTGTGAAAGTTGGCTTCATATACACAAAAAAGGCTTTTATATGGCATGTCTAGAAAGTTTCATTGAAATCGGAGAATATTAAATAAAAAAATTAAAAAAAAATCTATAGAGCGTCTAAAATCGATGTTGTGTGATTTTTTCCGCGATTTTTCCGACGAAACTTTCATGATGAGACATGATATTTACGAAGATAGCAGTGATGCCCTAGCATAAAGTAAAACCTAAACCTTTCCTTAGTAAGAAAAGCAAAAAAAAAAAAAAAAAATAGGCCCCAAACTCACCTGATGAACGCGCCTTCTCATGGCACCGCGTCGTCGGTTCAGGAAGGGCTGATCCTTGACGCCGGTGCGACGGCACGAGTTTTGTAGCTGCTGCTGCTGTTGCTGCTGGGCGGCCATGTTGTTCGCCTCCTGGCTCCACCGGAGGTCGATCTTAACGTGGACCCGACCTTGGGGCTCCAGGTCAATCTGTAGGAAAAGGTATGATTTATTAGTTTTTCAAAAGTATATTTGTACTGTCAAGTGAAGGTTACGTTGAATATAAATTAGTCAATTAATAGAAAGAAATTTTCAAAAAATGGGTGACAAGAAAATAACTCATTTTAACCAGTTTAAAATTTAGTTTTTTCAAAAGTGTTAATATTCAAAATTTTATTATTGACTTTTCATGATTGTTCAAATTTTCTATTATACATTTTAAACAATGTTTTTTGAGACGTTGAAATATCCTTGCCACACATAATTGATTCGAATTTAACCTCATAACGATCGAAGTGACAATTCAGTACCTGCGCCGCAACCACACAGGTGTGCATGTGTGATTATGTGTGTAAAGGATTGAGAGAGAGAGAGAGAAACAGCAAGTAGTGTGGGAAATTAAAAATAGCTTTTGCTGTTTACTACTGGAAGTCTGCCTGACGTTGTTGTCCACATCAATGACGCCGTGGTCCATGCATTGTTGCCTGTGGGAAGTGAAGTGTGGAGACAATGCGTCGCAGCAAAAGAAACCCTGAGTGGAGTGGTGAGGAGAAGATGTTTGCATCTCTCTAATGTGTGTTTTGAGGGAAGACACACCATGTTAATCCTTGCGTTTTGCATTTGCAATTCGCGCATAATGTTAGTGTTTCAAAACATTATGGTACTCGATATCTAGAGTAATTTTACATTACTAATTACTACCGTCATCAGGGGTGACATTGGGTCTAGACGGTGAGATTGGGTCACACAAATTTCAGCATTTTTTTATGAACCAATCTCACCCCTTAGACTTAATGTCAAACCTGATGACAGTACTAGTAGTACAGTCATCCCACATATTCGGAACGGTTTCCAGATCGGCCAATGTTCAAAAAATCATAGCAAATCGATAATTGAACTTAATGTTTCGTTTTTACCTTCATTTGAAAGCTTTTCTTGCGATCTTTCGAATGCTGTATCGAACATCTGCAAATTTTAACTTTTATATGAAGTTTTTGAAGAATTACTTTGACCCTTGAAATCCACAAATTCGGAACACTTTTTTCTTACGAATGTAAACAAACTTTGGATCCCTCCAGGAGTACATATTTATTACCAAATAATGACTTCACACACTGAAACCAATGAAACTCAAGCTTAGTGATGTGTCATACATGGTTTGATAACTTTTTTTTTGTGAAAATATCAGTTAAATTAAAGTGTTCCACAATTGTGGGAGGCACAATAACATCCCACAATTATGAAACAGGCAATTTGGAGGCAGTGTTTTGCTGCTCTGGACAAAATAGTCTTGGAATGAAGTTTTTTGTTCAAAAAATCCTACTTTTACTAGTGAAATAGCAAGATAATGTCCAAATGAAGGTTCTAAAAATAGTAAGGTCGACAGAAAAGCTACTTTTGGCATGCTATTGACAAATTATCATAAAAGTGTTCCGAATTTGTGGGTTTTCCGAATATGTGGGATGACTGTACTACTCCTTTTTTGTTATCGCTTTGGAACAATTTTCTCAATTATTTTTGGATAGTTTTGAATAAAATATTCACAGAAAAAAAGTATAATTTTAGAAGTAAAAATTTGATTATTACAAAATGTTTAAAAATGTAAACTTGATAAAAATTTACCAAAAACTGATTAATATTCTCCATTTCCTGATGTAATATTACACATTTTTTGACACAAAATCTGTCACCATTTTCTGTGTTGATATTAGCTTTGTCAATAAGATTGTTGCAAATAAACTCAAAAGGTGTCGACAAGGTTTGAAGATAGCCGCTTACCTGTGTTTGTTATTGTTTTCTTTATTAGCAATTCCTTCTTCAAAATGTATCAAACCATGTCAATTTGAACGTGGTTAACGTGGTTTCTCGGGATTTTTGTAAATTTCTTGGGAGTTCTCTAAATTCAAGGCATTCTTTATAGTACATAAGTATGAATTGATAAATTAATGCATTGATAGAATAAAAAAGGCTGTACATATTTTTTTAATGAATTTTATACAATTCTTATAATATTGCTAATTGGCTTGTCCACGATCTAAACAAAACAGGGTTAACAGATTTAAAAAAAAGTGTCCACGTGGTTTATGGATGGTTCCCATACAAAAATGAGATATGAATGTTCAAAAATCTGTATCTTTTGAAGGAAGTTTTTAATCAATTTGATGTCTTCAGCAAAGTTGTAGGAATGGATATGAACTACACGGTATTTTTTTTTGTGGTTTTTAATTTTACTTTTTAGCACTGAAACTTGACTTGCAAAAAAAACTAATTTTAATTTTTTTAATTGGGTACAAAAGCCCTATGTAAATTTGTATGTACAACGGTAAAAAACACAATTAAAAACCATTTCTGATCACTTTTTTTTTTCATTTTAATGCAAACAAAAAAGTTGACAAGAAAACATTTTTTCGATGGATCAACTATGGTCCCCTTGGAACGAGCTGTTAAGATGGAGCTTTTCTGTCAAGAAGGACCGCGAGGTTAACTTTTCAAAATTGATTTAAAAATGCATTTTAAACTCTTTGTGGTCGTACAAAGTGTCATTGTACTCAGAAAAATAAGCTTTATCGCTGTAAACAATAATATCAGCAATCTAAGCTTCATTTTAAGACCCAATTTCCAGAACGTGCAAAAAATTTTTGACCGATATGCATTTTTGAACCAATACTGTTTTTTTTTTTAAAAAAAAATCGAAATATCGGTCGCAAAAATTTTGCTACTTAATTTTTCGATGTAAAACCGAATTTGCAATCAAAAAGTACTCTAGTGAAATTTTGATAAAGTGCACCGTAGCCTGTCCCATTTTGAGGTAATGTCGAGGAATTTCAGGTGCTCATTTCTTAAATGAAAGATTATGATGTTAGGAACAATTGGAGCCTAACATTTCAAAAGGGCACAAAACTTTTGTAAACAATAGTGTATCCCTTTCACTCGAATGACAGTTTGCATAAGGTGTGAGAGGGATACACTCGTGTTTACAAAAGTTTTGTGCCCTAATGAAATGGAAAGCACGAATTGTTTCTTAGACAAGAAAAAATAATAAAATACTTTCTCGCACCCCCTAGTCGATTTACTGAAAAAGGCACTTCAATACAAAAACTGATTCGATCTGGTGAGTATTATCTTCAAACGATAGGTTTTTGTCCTGGATTAAGATGTACTATCAATACTGGACCAAAACCTAAGTTTTTGGACTCTCCCAGGTGGATTTATGTCGAAAAAATCGCATTTTTCGATTTTTTTTTATTTTTCAGAAATGCTCATTTAATTAAGGGTAGCCTATTATTCTCAGTAAAGCCAATACATGCAGCTTGTAGGAAATTTCATGGCGAACATTTTTCCCTTTGAGAAAATGCAATTTTGACACTCCAGAGCCAAGCTATTTGAGTTTTAGTGAGAAAAAAGTGCCAATTTTCAAAATTTCTCAGAATTCAGAAGCAAGGCCTACTAATTACACGATGTTGCAAGCATGTGTCGCAAAGGTCAGGGTATACTTTCTTATAGTAATTTTGGCCGCTGAATCCGAATCTAAAATCAAATTTCGTGTAAACAGTGATGTTTTGTAGCTACACCCTTTTGGAATGTTATTTGCGTGTTTAAATCGCTGCAATTCGAATAGCTTGCAAGTTCGGTCATACTTTTCTCGGTTTTCGTACCACTTTGTTTGTTATTTTACTTTGATTATCTTAAGCAATTCGAAAAATCGTATATTGTTATTTGGTGGGGGCTTAGGAACTATCCATAAACCACGTGGACACTTTTATTTAAATCGCAGACCCCCTCCCCCCCAATTTCCATACAAAACAAATCTTTTTGATAAGGAGCGTGGAAAATCGCACTTAGAAGGCCTTGCTTCTGAATTCTGAGAAATTTTGAAAATTGGCACTTTTTTTCTCTCACTAAAACTCAAATATCTCGGCTCTGGAGTGTCGAAATTGCATTTTCTCAGAGGGAAAAATGTACGCCATGAAATTTCCTACAATGTATTGGTTTTACTGGGAAAAATAGGATACCCTAAATTAAATGAGCATTTCTGAAAAAAATTTCGAAAAATGCGATTTTTTCGACAAAAATCCGCCTGGGAGAGTCAAAATACATAGGTTTTGGTCCAATATTGATAGTGCATCTTAATCTATGGACAAAAACCTATCGTTTGAAGATAATGCTCACCAGATCGAATCAGTTTTTGTAATGATTCCAAGCGATTTTAGAAAATGTACTCAAAAATGTGACTTTTTCAGTAAATCGGGGGTGCGAGAAAGTATTTTATTACTTTTTTCTTGTCTAAGAAAACATTGTTCCTAGCTTGATAATCTATCTTTTATTAAGTGAGCACCTGAAATTCCTCGACATGACCTCAAAATGAGACAGGCTAGTGCACCGTTTTCAAGTTATAGACATTTTTAGGTTACTTTTTTGAAAATAGTCACAGTTTTTCATCGTTTAAAATTAGTTTCCATGTTTGCCCAATATTAAAAAAATATTTTTGAAAAGCTGTGAAAAATTCTCTATATTTTGCTTTTTTGAACTTTGTTGATACGACCCTTAGTAGCTGAGATATTGCCATGCAATGATTAAAAAACAGGAAAATTTATGTTTCCTAAGTCTCACCACCACCACCATTTTCTAATGTCGATATCTCAGCAACTAATGATACGATTTTCAATGTTAAAATATGGAACATTCGTGAAATTTTTCGATCTCTTCGAAAACAATATTTTATTTTTTTAAATCAAGACTAAAATTTTGAAAGGGCTAAACATGCAATATAACGGACTTTTGAAATTGTAGTTCTGATTTCAAAAATGCTACGATACCATTTTTTGTATGGGCAGGGTGACAAGAAAAACGATTCTTTAGGTAGAAATAAGTAACTGCGCCAATTTTGAACCAAGTCGGTTCGGGGTTAAGGGTCGCTTTTTATCGATCAAGTTTATATGGAAAAACTCGAAAAAAATATTAAGATAAGCAAGCAATTAAAATTCCGCCAAAAAGTGGCGTTAAATGTGAGATTATGTAAAATTTTATTACAAACAACTTTGTCGAGTCAACCCTGATGAGTTATTAACGATTTATAGAAGATTTTTGTTCACCAACTTCAACGATAAAAATCGACCCTTAAGCTTTTACCGATTTCGCTTAAAAAATTTACAGTTACTTATTTTGCCGAAGGAATCGAATCAGAGGGTATCCCTGATGTCGATTCATAATTGTATGAAGTTTTTTATGGACGAACTTATGATGCAAAATGGCTAGACGGCTTCTTTTCAAAACTATCCTGTAAAAAGAAAATATTATACAAAATACCTTTACCAAATGTGTGAAAAGCATAAAGTACTCAAGCTGGATTAAAATGCATTATAATTTGGATTTAAAACATTCCGAAAAACTTTCTATTGGTTTCAGGAGAAAACCAAGAAAAACCGGGAATTTGAAAATGTAAATCTGGTGCCACCCTGAATTAAATCAAAAATTCAATGTTTGGGAGTTTTTCGATTCATCTTATGCTGGGAATGCACACTCACCCAAAAGTCCTGCTGGTCGTTCTCGTTCCGCGTCACCAGATCGTCGAACGGGATCGTCATGTTGGCGACGAACACGTCCGTGATGGGGCCCTCGTGGAATATCGTCATGCCGAGGACGTTGGCGTTTTCCACCTCGTGGATGAAGCTCTCGTTCCACACCGGATCGAATGTGCGCTGCTTTGTCGTGGATCGGTCTGTACGGGGAGGAAAATAGAAAAGTACATAGATGTTATTCTTGTTTTTGAAAAGTGTTTGAATTGCAAGACTTTATCTCAGAGAGACACCCACTAGCTGCGAAACCAGCAACCATTCAGAGCTACCTTAACAAGCCAGTGAACTACATTATCTCTCGCTTTATCTAATCACACACGCTACTATTTGGGCTCGCAATTAGATTACAGATGAAACAGTGCCAGACTAGGTTTCTGAAATGATTCTCAAATATGTGCCAGGTCATGGCTGGACGTCCAAACTGCGGAACAAAGCCTTCCAGCGCGCCAGTCGTTGGCGCGAGTCGTCCTCAATCGTTATGTTTATGTCAAATTAAAAACGATTTATTCGAAAGTTGGTCAAAATAAAACATGGAGCAATAATTTTGATTTGCAGCTTTCCCAGTTTTCGTTCTACGACGGTCAGCTTTGGCCAGTACCAGAATGGTAGGGTAGGTGGACCTTTAATCAGTCTGCAGTTTTAATTTAAACATTTCAAAATAGCTAGATTTTTCAATATGTCAAGATTGGGAACATTTTCCCTTCTTTGCGGGGGATGTCACATATGCTTAGGGTAAAGACAAATCTGCACCCGTTTCCGTGCCAAATCGAAGAGGACATAATGAGTCAGGGCCGTGCGCCATATGCACTAGAATAAAGGTTTAAGAAAAAACTACGTCGTGAAACATGCGGCAAAGCGGATGTATTCTAGGCGTTTCACTTGTTTTGCTGTATTTAATAAAAATAAATTCTAACACATGTTACAAACATAAAGAAAAATAAACCGCTTTCTTCCAAATCCGTACCTTCCCCTACTGCAATTATATGCAAAAACAAGAAGAAAGATTTATGAGTTGCATTCCGGCTAGAAGACGGCCAGCAAGCGAAAAGAAACCGACTCGAATCTTACACGAGGACGTATAGCTGGCGAATAAAACTTTTACAGCGGTGCCCTTGTTAGCAGCGCGGAGGGGCCTCAATTAGTGTCACATGCAATCTATCCAGTTTAGCCGGATGCACCACATCGCACGCCGTAGTGCAAGGTTATGTTTGATTTCGAGATAAGCTCTGTGGGGGATGAAGGAAAAGATGCAGAACCCAGCGTTGAAAATACAAATATTCTGCGGTACCAAAAATAAAGCAACGACTTTGCTAATTTTAATTTCCATCTTTCAGCTTAATTTCTAATTCATCGTGACACTGTCGGAGTTGATCAATCGCTCATGGCAGACACGTTTGATGTTAAATAGTTCAATGGAAGAAGAATATCGTGGGAAGAATTATTTTTTTGCTGTTCGTCAAATAAAGTAGTTGAAATTTTCCTTGTATTTTATGCATCGGAAATTTAATTTCGAGTGCCGAAAAAAAAACAAGTTTTGCAACGAGTTGAATACAACATTATTTGCAATTGGGTCCTAAAATTGAGCTTAAATTTGTGACATTATTGTTCACAACGATAAAGCTTTTTTATGAGTGCAATGACTCTTTATACGAACACAAAGGATTTAAAATGGATTTTTAAATGCAATTAAAAAAAAAATATCTGGAAAAAAAATATCCGCCATGAGTCAGGGTTACTAAAAAACACCTAAAACGCAAACACTGAAAATTTGTCCGGAAACTTTTTGTGATGTAAAAGTACATAAAATTCGAGTATCAAGCTTTATACATAAATCGACGCGGCAGAATGTCCTCTTCAAGATCATGTCATTAAATTTGTAAAAAAAAACATATTCTTAAAAAATACAAAAATATTTTACTGAAAAAAGTTTTAAAAAGAGGTCAAATAATTGTTTTTTGTCCTCTATCTGACCACCATAAAATTTTCCTCTGGTGGTTAAACCGGTTCCGGGACAATCCAGATTGTTGACCGTATTTGTTCCCAAACAGTATTTTTATGGTCAACAAATATCAATAAAAAGATGAAATCAATGTATTTATTCAACAAATATTGTTGAAACTTGTTTAATAGGTAATGAAATACAACATGAAATAGCAATTTTATAAAACTAACTTAATCCACCTATGTGGTTGGTGCCTTCCTCACTCTTTACAAAAGGTGGGTGACATGATGGGACACACACATTTGATCACAAATTTCATCTGTTTTTTAGATCCGGAATAAAAATGTACACAAATATCACTAAAGAGGTCATAACTCGAGACAGGGTTGCCAGATGATCAATATTTTGGACTCTATGGAATGGTCTTTCAATTACCTAACCAACGATGGATCGGATAATGGATCCGGACATAGTTTATATTAGTGCGTCCATCCCGGGAATTTCCGGGACAAAATTCCAAAACCGGGAATTCCCGAATCCCGGGATTATTCATAATTTGTCCCGGGAATTCCCGAAATAAAAAAACAAATTTTGATCTGGAAACTCAGATTTGGTTGTGGAAATAGATGAACAGTTGAATACCTCATAATCGATAATAATTTTAAAGCATTTTAATTTGTATTCGTGTATCAGCATTAATTTGGTTAGCGAAAACTGTTAAAATTTTAGTTAACCTATCTGCAAAATGCCTAGCGCTTTAAATATTTCCTATTTGATTTTATATATTTTTAAAAGATTGAGATATCTACGTATATTTTTAATTTAAAATTTGGAAATTGTTGTTCACTAAACACTGCCCAAGTAGCAAGAAAAACATCGCTTTTTATTTTTTTGTTGAACAATTGCTGCACAAGCGTTTTTATACGTTAATTATTGAACTAGTGTCATAACAATTTGTAATTTGTTCAAATTTTGATCAAAAAACCATTGTTAAACATGGTTGTGTAACATAAATGCCAAATCTAGCAACGGATTACGAAAAGTTCATTTTGAAGTTTATTCTGACTTAAATGAAACATGCTTGTAGAACTCGGAGAGCAAAATGACATTTGTAGACATGATGTTTCATTTCAGTTTGCTAAACATGATAGCATAGTAGATTTGACCTTTGGCTTCGGCTGGGATTTCTCGTAAACAAGTTGTTAATGTAAAGTTTGCCTTCGTGTTTTAAAAACCGAGAAAGAACATGTTGACGAAACAAGCACAGATAGTTCTAAAAATAGAAACAGCTTATGTTCAAGGGAAGTTTTAGCAAACTGTTAGTGAACTTGGTAAAAGCTAGATGACCCCAGACTTCTAATTGACGTTTAGGCCTGCTCATCCAACATAACCCCTCGTGGAAAGAAGCAGACGCGCGCCCGGACTTAACATTTGGAGTGATCGAGGGTTCGATACTTGCCGTGAGGATTCTTCATCAAAAAGGAAAACTGAAAATGCAGCCACCGGGGGAACCAGCAGCAGAGTATTATATAGCAGCAAACAATGTTGATTAGTACTTAAAAATTGAAAAAAAAATATCTCCATAAGCATAATAATGAAATTGAATGATTTTTTTGCTGATATTTTTATTATCCATCGTATCCCTATCAAAACTGACAAATCACAAAACTAGTAGTTAAAGTATCGTAAAGTGACATTACTTACAAATAAAGTTTAAAATAAAGATAAATATATTTAAAGCGAAAACTTGGGACGTATACTATGAAAAGCCTCTTTAAATTTCTTGTCTGCCACAATATGTTCTTGGACGGTTCTCAAAACGTTTTCCTAACTCACTTCTGAATCTTAAAGGCAGGATGTTGTTAAAAGGTTCTAACAACGTTCACCAAACCCAATTCAGAATCTTATAGTCAAGAGTTCTTATGACATGTTTAACAAACGTTCTCTATGCAATGATGCAAAACTAACTTAAACCACGCACATTTCTGACGGATGAAGAGATGTTCAACAACAGAAAAACGTGCGCTTTTTCCAGCGTTTAAGAGTCCTCAGGGACGTTGGGAAAACATAGTAAACGAGTTCAACAAGCAGTTCGGAAATCTCTTGGCGAATAAAGTGTGCTACTTGGGTGGCATGTGGGGCAAATTAGGACAAGACACCTATTTATCCATTTTTTTGCATGATGTTTTGAATGACTTTGGTTAAAACAGGAACAGAACCAAACAATTTCACAGAACACAGATTTTAAAATTTATTGCTCTAAAATCTCCTTAGGGACCATCCATAAACCATGTGGACACTTTTTTGAGAATCTGTTACTCCCCCCTTTTTGTGTAAATCGTGAACAATCTTCATACCCCCCCCCCTTAAAGTGTCGACGTGATTTATGGATAGTCCCTTACCTATTCAGATTGTATTCCTGTTTTTTTCCTAGATGGCGGTAGTAACTTAAAGATAATTTTTAAAATATGTTTTATGCAAAAGTTTTTTTTGTGAATGTTGAACTTTTCAGCAACAGTATCAATAAGTTTTTTTTTTAATTTTAACGGTCAATTTATTTAACACATGGATGTTTGCAAAATTCCATTCAAAAGGCGTTTACTCGGGATTGCAAACAATGTTGTAAAACTTTTATTTCCAGCAATTGTCGTATTTCTAGATTACTTTTTTTCAAAAAACCAATCCGCCAAGAGTTTCCTATCTACATAGAACATTTTGAAAAAGTAATCTAGATCTATCCGATAAATGAAAAAAAAAAATCTTTTTGTCACTTGTTGCATAAACTTTTATTATATAAAACATGAAATTCAAAACATATCTAAACTTTTACATTGACTGGTGACATTTTATTTGTTGTCGTCTCTTGTTTTTTAAAGTTATTTTCAAAGATATTTTTCTAGCTTTTCTCGTCATGTCAAATAAAAAAGAAATAAATTTATATAAGACTTATTTAATTTGAATTACATTGTAGTTCATTTTAAATCCGATGCACAATAAAGAACAAAACAAACTTATTTTAATTTCATTTAAGCTATTTAAAAACTGTCATCCTTGTTTAGATTGAAGTGTAGATTATCTCCAATTAACATGATTGAGCTAGTTCTATGCAAACTAAGAATTTTTAACGTAACTATTTTTTAAACACTGTTGAAAAAACGTTTTTTTCGACAATAGTGCATGGACTTTGTGTGGCCTACCCCAGCACATGTTTTTAAAATAATAATTTTGAGAAAACTCTTATCAGTTGAAAAATATTCCAAAAATGAATTGAAATCTTATCAATGTCATCCCGGTGTACGATACATTAAATCTGACATAGGGCATTAGGACTCTATTCCGGAAAACACCATTAGAATTTGACTTTTCAGTTAAACTTTTTTTCCTCGCTAGGATGTTTTTGCCGTCAAGACAACAAAAATAAACTTCTTGAAACGAGGATCGAACCAGCAATATATTGGTTGGTAATTCAACATGTTACCACCGCGTCATAAGGAGATAGCGTTGTCATTTTTTCACTATTCCCCCATCGAAACGTCTACTTCAAACTAAATTTTGACAGTTTTTATGCTTCAATTAGTACTTTTACTTTGAGATTTCCGTTCTCTAATAATTTGAGGTTCTCTAGTGTAAACACGGGCAAAATTGCTATAAGAGCTTGCTGCAAAATCTATTATAAAAGGTAACATTTTTGAAACAAATGACTATGACAGGTTTTGATACCTTTTTTTTGCTTTGGATGTATAGTTTTCGAGATTACGCGAATCATTTTTTTCTGCAAAACCTATCTCATTGAAGTAATTTCACAGATTTTTTTTTGGAAATTAGTTATAAAACGTTCAAAATTGACTAACAAGAACACTGTAAAGTTAGCAAAAGAAGGTATTCCATATTAACATATAAGTCAAACATATTTTGCACTAAGAAACCATCTCCATCGGGATTCGAACTTATGACATTTGGGTTACGTATCTGATTCAGGCAGACCATAATTCATTGAACATTTATTGAAATCGAAGGGTACACAGAAAAAAAATCAATTCTCGTAATCGTGAATTAAGTTCACGAATTTGAGAACCACGAAGGAATTTAGTCATGAGAATGGTGCATTTGCACTACAAACGTAAATATATTCCTTCGTGGTTCTCGCTTTCGTGAATTTAATTCACGATTTTGAGAATTGATTTTTTTCCGCGTAAATAAAATAATTTCTCAGAATTTGAAAGTTCTTTTATTTATCATTATATCTACCGTAATATCTACACTTTGTTTAAAAAATAAAATCACCCATTTTATCACTCCTCTTAAATACTAAGAAAAAAAAAATGAAAATTAAATACTTGAAATTTTTTGTAAAACTACTTACAAAAATATTGCGTAACCAGATTGAAATTGGAGGATTTGGAGGCAGCGTTTTGCTGCTCTGGATAAAATAGTCTTGAAATGAGGTTTTTTGTTCAAAAAGTACTATTTTTGTTAGTGAAGTAGCAAGAGAATGTCCAAATGAAGGTCCTAAAAATAGCAGAGACGACAGAAAAGTTGCATTTTGCAATTCACCACAAAAGTGTTCCTAATTTGTGGGTGTTCCGAATATGTAGGATTACTGTATTTGAAAGACGGAAATGCCCAAAAAATACCTAAAATTTAATTAGATTTTGTGATGAACATTTCAGAAGAACAGCTGAGATCAAAGAGAATAGTAAACTTTGATGCGGAAAAGATGAAACTTTTTTTTGATTTTGTGAATAACAGTGAAATCGGCAAAAAAATGCGGAATAGTTTGTACAATTTTAGCTGTCATGAAATTAATTCTTTTTAGATGCTTTAAAAATGGATTGCCTTGTAGACTGAGGAGCGGCCATGAAATCTATGGTGATTTCTCTCAAACTACATCGCATTACTGTTGAAAACAAAACCCGGATAGCGATCGGAATCATGCAGCGTCCCTTGTTTGGTTATGATGTGTTGACAAACTCCCGCTGCTGGATGGCTATACCCCTTTCAAGTTTTCCACCTCTAGTCTAGTGCCATCATTGAAGTAAGTGCACATTGCATACATCCACAAAGGTCAAGGGTTAGGTATGCCAACCAGTCAGTCAGCAGCCCCAACACGATTGCCAGCCAGCAGCTCAACAACACGCGCACCGGTTGATACTAAACGCCTACAACGTGTACCAGAGAGTATACACAAACTGCCCGAGGTGTACCCCGAGGTTGATCCCTTTCTTCCTCTTGCAAAAGATGAGAGGGGCTTGTCCGGTGTAGAGGACACTCGGTTTTGCCACCACAATTGTTAACCTCTGCAGAGATAACACTTTTGTTGCGCTTTGTGATACAATTGTGACTGATTATATCAAATACACGGAGCATTATCACGGATTAAACTTGTGGAAGCCTCCTAAAACAACTTTAAAAAAAAATCGTTCAAATCAACTCTGTTTGACGGTTCTCCCACTACTCGTCCAGCGCAGAGGACGTGGGAAATTTCATTGAAGAAGCGTGCTAATTTGACAGCACCACCTGCCCATCCCCTCTAGCCTTTTTCCCCACTTGGTTTACCAAGTCTCGTGCTTTTTTTAATTGGTCCAAACCACTAAGGGCGCGCCAATGGACGGCACTTGGCGACGCAGCAGCACGGTTAAGCATTCCGGTAGTACCTGCCTACTTGGGTCGACGAATTTTTTTTTCAGAATTTTAGGAACATGGTAACATTCTTAGCAAGGGAAAATAATCTTTTATAAAAAGTTGTTACAGTGATTAGTAAAGTTCTGTTAAAACATTGTTTTGTTTTGAAAACTAATAGATTTAAATTCCTGTTAATTCCTGAAATTGAAAGGATACTTGGATACATGACTCCGATGTTTGATGGCTTGTTTATTTCAAAAACAATAAAGTGAAAGTTCCCTTCTTACAGAATCGCACAAAGAGTGTTTACTTCCGTTAAGAAAGTTTCCAGGTGGAATCCGGATCGTTCTGTCTTTTGAAAGCTGAACTGCACTTTTCGTTTTCAATCTGACGGCTCGTGGGACGCAAATAACATTCAACTACACGAAAAACAACTGCAGGTACTACCACTGACTTCTTGTACAATTTTCTCTGGTCAAAATAGCGTTGCAAATAAGAAGTCAACTTTTTCTTTGCTCGAAATTTTTGCAAAGTTAAAAGAAGTGCACAGTGGGCGAAATCGGACCCAAAATCGCACTTAATTAAATTCGGCTGGTTCCCATATATGAAAACTAGTGTCTCTTATGCATGTAAAAAATCTGTGGAATCGATTGACCACTAAACGGAACGGCAAAAAGGTCCGTTTTGCTTCCATTCCCAATTTTTCAACAATTTTGGACCGGCCCGTGGCTTAATGGCTACGGCTCCCACCTCATAAGCTGAAGGTTCCGAGTTCGATTCCCGACCGGTCCTCCTTGAAATTATTTGACTATAATTGAACTTTGAATATGAACAACAAACGCATGGAATCAGGTGGGATTCGAACTCACACCTTTGGTTTGGTAATCAGATGCTCTAGCCACTCGGCAACCAAGGGGTTGACACCCCTTGAGCGAATTAATCCGTAGTGGTGAAATAATGTCACAAAGTCATTTACTAAATAATACAACAATCCCTCTCCCAACGATTCCCCTACACACACCACACACCATATTCTATAAATAACTCGAAGTGGTTGGTACGGTATGTCCCCACTTCTTCTTCTTCCCCTGATGATTCCATGAAATGTGGGTTCCGTTCATAGAATCTGTCTCTTGCGGTTAATGCAACGCAGTAGGCCGGGCCGCTTTAGTGAGTGTAATATATTTCGGGGGTTCTCGATAGTACTGCAATCATTAACAATGACAAGAAAGAACCTAAGGCGTAATCTAACCTTATGTTCTTCCCGGATGCTTTCTTCGGACTGGCTGCGCTTGTGATCGATTAGATTAGATTAGATTCCCAATTTTTCAACAATTTTTCTTGGAATCGCTCTGTATTTAGAGCGGAGGCTTTATGCGGCCATCCAAAATGCATTTAACTTTTGTGAAAATGTCCCTGAAATCCAGTAAAGATAACCACTTGCACCGCAAAATCATCTAGGGTCCATTTAACCCCGATTCCGCTATTAAAACATTTTTGGACGTTTTCAAATGTTCAAAATATTTTTTTCGGAAAGATTAGACAAAAAATTGGGTCCGGTTTCGCCCACTGTGCAATGGTTATCTAAAGTATTGAACAAACAGTTGTTTTTGATAAATTTGTTTATGTGCAAATAATGCATTTAATACAAAGTATTGATTAGCATTCATAAGTTTTGATGATTTTTTTTTTCCTAAAAAAGTATTGATGATTGATGTAAAACATATTTCAGGAGCTGCACCATTAAAGTACACAGTAAAAAAATCATGGTAATTTATCATCTGGGAATAAGTACATCATTTATGTCAGAAAATATGTGTAATTTTGGACCTAAAAAAGTGTAAATTTACCGCTTTTTCGTGATAATGCCACTTTTTTAATCTAAATCATCATAAAAGTGGAAATATTGAACTTTCCTTTTTAACAACCATCCACTTAAATGACCCACAGGTCTTTTGTGATCTTTGCTGCCAGAATTCAGGAGTCCAAAGGCTTTGATGGAGAAAGCAACCAAACCTCTTTTTACTCCAAGGAACCTTCCACCCCAGGATTCGAACTGACGACCTTTGGATTGTTAGTCCAGCGACTCCACCGGAGCAGGCCATCAAATTAATGCCAAAACCTATTTTCCCAAGAAACAGTCCCTACTCGATGTTCCGAGGGACCGGTTATCTTGGTTTATCTAAAGTTCTTCGAGGAAATGCGGATAATCGAATAACGGAATTGTTTTCTTATTTTTATAAATATATATATATTAATCATATTTGAGCAGAGCTTAACAGAGCTGTTTGCCTGTAGTGATACATTTACCAAATACAAATTCTCAGATTTCTACGGCACCATATTGGATACAGTTCAGACTCGATTATCCGAAGGCCTTGGAAAAATTTTACTTGGGATAATCGAATCACGAACAATTTTTTTTTCGTTCTCTTATTTTTGATTGTTGAGCTTAAGTATGACCCCTAAACTACCCTAAAAAGATATAGAATTTTTTAATCCAAGATGACGGCCAAAATGACGGTTGTTATTTTTTTTTGTTTGTGATTCGGTTATCCGAAGTCTTATACAAACGGATAATCGAAACATCGGATAATCGTAACACATAATCAGAAAACTTTGATTCGTTTTTAGCTATCTATTTGGGCTCAGCTGTAAAGATTTCGTTTTGAAATTGCCAAACTAAAAAGTATACAGTCCTGACTAGATTATCCGAAGGCCTCGGAAAAATTTCACTTCGGATAACCGAATTACGAAAATATTTTTTTTTGGCTGTCTTATTTTTGATTGCTGAGCATAGGTATGACCCCTGAACTATGCTAACAAATTTTAGAATTTTAAAATCCAAGATGGCGGTGATGCAATATTGGAAAAACGGCGTGTTTTCTAGAACAAACTTTTCAGGAAAAAATAGTCATCGCCACTTTCAAATGTGTCTTATAGGAAATTTTCTCAGCTTTCCAATGATTTTAAGAGCAATATGATTCATCGAGAAATTTATGAGATATCTATTTTTTAAGTTTTTTGTTCTAAATTTCTTAATTTTTTATTGCAAACTTTTAAATAACAGCTTTGGGAACTTGTCAAATTATGTGTTTTATGTGCACAGAAAAAAAATCATGGTAATATTACATCTGGGAAGGGGTACATCTTTTATGTCAGAAAAAAGGTGTAATTTTACCTCTGGAAATGTGTAATTTTACCACTTTTCTGGTGTAATGTCACTTTTTCAGTCTAAATTGAGGTAAAATTACATCATAACAGAGGTAATATTCAACCTTCCAAAATTAAAGCTTCCAAATTTACATTATTTTTTTCTGTGTGTCATTTATTCATTAAAATGTGCAAAATAAGGCAAGAAACAACTTTGTTGTAGGTTGCAAATCATTTAAACATTTTGAAAATAATGTTTTAACTGAATTTTTGAATTTGTGTGATTTATTCAGAAATTTAAAACATAAAACCAAAATAAAATATGTTTCAACATGAATTAAAAGATTATTACATAATTGGTGTGTACAAGTATCAGGTGTCTGCTCTTATTTAGCTGATACAACCGATTTTTTTTGCAGATTTGAGATTGTTAAGGTTATTATTGAATTTTTATGAGTAAATATGATATTTCCATAATCAAATATGAACCAGGAACATGGATACAAAACATGATTTCGTGCTTGCCATTTCATTAGGGCTAATAACTTTTTTAAACATGAGTGTGTCCCTTTCACACCATATGTTAACTGTCATTTGAGTGAAAGGGATACACTATGGTTTACAAAAGTTATGTGCCCTTTTGAAATGTTAGGCTCCATTTAAAATCGAAAATCTCGGGTGAGTTTTCAAAAAGCCAGTGCGTGGCCGAATGGTTACGCTGTCCGCTTTGTAAGCGGATGATTCTGGGTTCGATTCCCATCTGCTGCAACCTTCCATCGGATGAGGAAGTAAAATGTCGGTCCCGGCCTTGGTTGTTAGGCCGTTAAGTCATTCCAGGTGTAGGAGTCGTCTTCATGCCATAAGTACAAACAACACACCAAACCAAGCCTACTCCGGTGGAATCGATGGCGGCGGTTGGACTCGCAATCTGAAGGTCGTCAGTTCAAACACTGGGGTGGAAGGTTCTTTGGAGTAGAAAGAGGTTTGGGTGCTCTCCCCATTCAAGCCTTCGGACTCCTAGGTTCGAGCAGAAACTTGCAATAGAGACCACAAAAGACCCGGGGGTCGTTAATGTGGATGGTTTGATTTTTTTGATTTAAAAAAGCCGTAAAATCCACCGTGACCTCTGACACAAATTTTTATTTTTCTCCAAATTGAAGCAAAATTTCATTGATCTTTAACGTAGAGCACTTGAAGGACGTTTAGATGAACAATCTCAAGCATTTTTGGAATTGTTTTTTTCGCAAGAAGGTCGAGTACCGTTGCAAAAAGGGCTTTGTTTACCAATGGCTATTACGGCTTTTTGAAAACTAATCCGAGAAATGTACTACAAATTACTGTTGCAAGCTTCAAAAGTCATATTCTCATGAGTATAAAGTAATAAAAAAAAATATAAAATGTTTTTCTGTAGAAAATGCATTTAAAAGTGGGAGTAAAATTCGTGTGTTTTAACTCAGAATGTTGACAACATCTTCACAAACTTTTTTTTTGATTTAAACAAAAATTAAATAGTAAACAGAAACTTTTTATTCCAAAATCTGAAATTCTGAAATCCTGAGAATCTCTGGACGTAATATTCGAACAACCCGTTATCAGTCCCATGTTAATCTTTATTTGCAACTTTTCTGCGTTTCATAACAAAAATCGTATTTTTTTTACATTCAATTATTTTTTTCCGAAAAAGTCCTAACCATAACCTACAATTTTGCTGAAGACACCAAATCGGTCAGAAAATCCCTTAAAAAAAACAGAATTTAATACATTTACATACCCATTTTGTATGACCAGCTCCCAAAATTGTATGGATACTTGTAGAAAAAACTAATGATGGCATAGACTTTCATCCAAATCAAAAAATGAAATTGTACTATTGCATTCTTTTTCTGCGTTGATAGATAAATAAAAGTTATTAGACATTATCGAAAAATAAGAATAAAAATAAAGAAAACAACTTGACAGCTCCACATTTAAACGCTCATTCACCACAACCACCGCACAACCGTGGCCGATTTAAACCAAGAATGGATTGTTTTGCTTTTCCACCCAGAACTCTTACACACAACTTGGACCGGAGAGAAAATTGCACGAGAGCGAAAGAGAGAGTGTGTGTGTGTGTGTGTGCATAAATGTGGAGCTCGCCACACTTGTTAGTAGTGCCCTCGTGCCCCCCACTCTTCCACCCACAATGTTTCCCCCCCACAATTCCAGGCACAACGCTTACGCGCGTGTAAGTCATCATCAGCTGAGCAGTTCTCTAGGATTTCGGTCATTCGATTTTTTTTGTATTTTTTAATCCGACTGAAACTTTTTTGGTGCCTTCGGTATGCCCAAAGAAGCCATTTTGCATCATTAGTTTGTCCATATAATTTTCCATACAAATTCGGCAGCTGTCCATACAAAAATGATGTATGAAAATTCAAAAATCTGTATCTTTTGAAGGAATTTTTTGATCGATTTGGTGTCTTCGGCAAAGTTGTAGGTATGGATACGGACTACACTGGAAAAAAATAATACACGGTAAAAAAAATTTGGTGATTTTTTTATTTAACTTTTTATCACTAAAACTTGATTTACAAAAAAAACACTATTTTTAATTTTTTTTATTTTTTGATATGTTTTAGAAGGCATAAAATGCCAACTTTTCAGAAATTTCCAGGTTGTGCAAAAAATCACTGACCGAGTTATGAATTTTTTAATCAATACTGATTTTTTCAAAAAATCGAAATTTTGGTCGTAAAAATTTTTCAACTTCATTTTTCGATGTAAAATCAAATTTGCAATCAAAAAGTACTTTACTGAAATTTTGATAAAGTGCACCGTTTTCAAGTTATAGCCATATTTAAGTGACTTTTTTGAAAATAGTCGCAGTTTTTCATTTTTTTAAATTAGTGCACATGTTTGCCCAGTTTTGAAAAAAATATTTTTGAAAAGCTGAGAAAATTCTCTATATTTTGCTTATTTGGACTTTATTGATACGACCTTTAGTTGCTGAGATATTGCAATGCAAAGGTTTAAAAACAGGAAAATTGATGTTTTCTAAGTTTCACCCAAACAACCCACCATTTTCTATCGTCAATATCTCAGCAACTAATGGTCCGATTTTCAATGTTAATATATGAAACATTTGTGAAATTTTCCGATCTCTTCGAAAAAAATATTTTTGGAATTTTCAAATCAAGACTAACATTTCACAAAGGCCAAACATTCAATATTACGCCCTTTTAAAATGTTTGTCTTGATTTGAAAATTCCAAAAATATTTTTTTCGAAAAGATCGGAAAATTTCACAATTGTTTCATATATTAACATTGAAAATCGGACCATTAGTTGCTGAGATATTGACGATAGAAAATGGTGGGTTGTTTGGGTGAAACTTAGAAAACATCAATTTTCCTGTTTTTAAACCTTTGCATCAGCTCCCTCCGTGTACGCACGAGAGCATGCAGCTAGTGCTCAGTGCTCCATCGTTTTTTCGATTTTTTTCGCCGTAATTGATTGTGGTTACCCGCGAGTTTGCTTCTCCAGCATGCCAAAGGCCGGCCGTGGCCGTGGCAGTTCGAGTGCGGCCTCGAAAAACCCGCGAAGTTCGTCTACCGGCCGTGTGCAAAAAGGTAAACAAACCAACGCCGTGTCGGCCGCCATCGCGCAGGGGAGCGTCAGCGCTGAAGGCATCGACAAAAAGTTACTACATCCTGGATATGTCCCAAGATCACCAGTGCGAACCCGTTCCGGTACTTCCGGTGCCACGACCAGTGGCACATCAACATCCGCCAACATCCCCATCAGGAACGAGTTCCAGATGCTGAGCGACGACGAAGAAAATAACAACTCTGACGGTAGCAGCACTACCGACGACGACGACGAAGATGATGGTCGTGCACGGAAAAAAGTGCCGACGTCAAAAAAGAACAACTCTCCAGCGGAACGTAGACCACCTCCAATTTTTGTTTTGGACACGTTAGCGGACGATGTTGACGAGTTGCTGGAAGGCCTCGGATATTGTCTGAAAATCGGTAAGTCGGCAGTGCAAGTGATCACACTGACCAAAAAGAATTTCGACCTGGTGTTTGAAGAATTGAAGCGTAGCAACTTCAACTTCTACACATTCAACCCCGAGAAGCCCCCTGTTAAGGTCGTCTTACAGGGTTATCAAGACCGTCCGATCTCCGACCTGAAGGGTCACCTTTCGGACGCCGGAATAAAACCGCGGGAGATTAAAGTGCTCTCGCGCAAGACAACGGTAACAGGTACACACACACTGTACCTGTTGTACTTCGACCGCGGCACCGTCAAGATCCAAGACCTGCGGCGGACTAAAACGTTGGACGGTTTTTGGGTAAACTGGCGGTTTTACACCAAGAACCCGACGGACGTAGCGCAATGCCACCGTTGCCAGAAATTCGGCCACGGCTCGCGGAACTGCAACCTCCGGCCCCGCTGCGTGAAGTGCGGTGAGTCACACCTCTCGGAGGCGTGCGCACTGCCACGAAAGGCGGACTTGGGGGACAAGGCAGAACAAACCAAGCCGCGCGTAAAGTGCGCGAACTGTGACGGCAACCATACCGGCAATTACCGCGGATGCGTCGCGCGCAAGGTCTACCTCGAGGAGCAGGAAAAGAGAAAAAAGAAAGCGTCCCACCCTCCTCAGCGAAGTACGAGCGCAGCCGTTCCTGCAGCTGGACAGCGTACGGTTCCAGCGGAAAACTCAGCGTTCCCTCCTGGTTGGGGGCGTTCGTTCGCCAGCGTGGTCGCTGCCGGTAGCGGCAGTACGGCCCAGCAAGAAGTCACCGGGGAAGATCTCTTCACCCTGCCGGAGTTCTTTGCTCTCGCGGGGGAGATGATGACGCGGTTTCGGAGCTGCCGGAACAAGGCAGAACAATTCCTGGCCCTTGGGGAACTGATGATCAAACACATCTACAAAGGATAAATTTTCTGTGATCTAGTATTAAGCTTTCTCTTCCTCTATTCCCTTTCCTTTGCAATTTCTGTAAGTTTTTTTTTATAGTTTTTTCTTACTCTTGCTAGTGCCTTAGTTAAAGAAATAATTGTTCCTAGATGGATTATGATGCAACACACAGCTGTAAGGAACTCCAAAACTCTGTTATGCACTTCAAAATAACTCATTGTATCTTGATTATTCACCAATAAAACCGAATTGAAATTGAAAATAAACCTTTGCATTGCAATATCTCAGCAACTAAAGGTCGTATCAATAAAGTCCGAATAAGCAAAATATAGAGAATTTTCTCAGCTTTTCAAAAATATTTTTTTCAAAACTGGGCAAACATGTGCACTAATTTAAAAAAATGAAAAACTGCGACTATTTTCAAAAAAGTCACTTAAATATGGCTATAACTTGAAAACGGTGCACTTTATCAAAATTTTAGTAAAGTACTTTTTGATTGCAAATTTGATTTTACATCGAAAAATGAAGTTGAAAAATTTTTACGACCAAAATTTCGATTTTTTGAAAAAATCAGTATTGATTAAAAAATTCATAACTCGGTCAGTGATTTTTTGCACAACCTGGAAATTTCTGAAAAGTTGGCATTTTATGTCTTCTAAAACATATCAAAAAATAAAAAAAATTAAAAATAGTGTTTTTTTGTAAATCAAGTTTTAGTGATAAAAAGTTAAATAAAAAAATCACCAAATTTTTTTTTACCGTGTATTATTTTTTCCAGTGTAGTCCGTATCCATACCTACAACTTTGCCGAAGACACCAAATCGATCAAAAAATTCCTTCAAAAGATACAGATTTTTGAATTTTCATACATCATTTTTGTATGGACAGCTGCCGAATTTGTATGGAAAATTATATGGACAAACTAATGATGCAAAATGGCTTCTTTGGGCATACCGAAGGCACCAAAAAAGTTTCAGCCGGATTAAAAAATACAAAAATTAAAATTGAAGAAAAAAGACCGATTTCGTAGAGAATTGCTCAGCTTTTCACGCACACGTGCGTGTCTGTCCCACCAACTCTCTCTCACTCTCTGCAAATGTTCTCCCGTTCTCACATCTGCTTCACTCTCACTCTCTCTCTCTCTGAACCAGCAAAATTGGATGATTGTAGCAGGCTGGCTGACTTTTCCAAAAGGAGGATTTTTCCCGTAATTTTTGCACGCACATGCACCATGAAGGGGGAGGATGATGGGGGGAAATCCCTGGACCGATTCCACCACTCGGTGGTGGAGGTCACTTGGGGTCCCTGCAAATGTCTCGAAGGGGGTCATTAAACGGGTGCGAGAAAATTTCATCCCCCCGAGCTCCACCTGGGGAACGGAAAGGGGGGTTCATCCCCCCGCTTCATTGAATTTTCCATTTTCCTCCTGGCTGGCAGCCATTTTCATTTCCCACTACCACAGCAGCAGCAGCGCCGTGATTTCGAAATGTCAATATACACGGGGCAAAAAGCTGCGGGGAAGACATTTTCCTCCGCGCCAGCGAAGGAGGCGATTTTTCCATGGCCAACTTGGAGTTGAACTTTGGGGTGGACATGGCCGGGGGGTTGTTCAGCGGAAAATTTCGTCCTCAAGGCCTGTGCTGTGCGTTCCGCGGGGTCACGGTGCGTGTGTCCTCAATTATGCAACTTTTGGGGTCTCCCCAGTTATCCAATGGGGTGGGTTACAGGTTGGTTTCGAAGAATGTGGGGGGACGGTTCGCCCTCATTACCTATGAAGTTCTGGTCGACGTCTATCGAGACATACGGATCGATGAGCTGCTGGTCCCCGAGTCGGCCAAATGTCATCGTGTGGCGCGTCTGGAAGTCCGTGGGTCGCAGACCGCACGCCTCGCAGATCTTCAGGCGCAGCGTACCCGTAAACATGGTGCAGCCTGTCCGTGGCACGGGTCGTCCTCACGCGTTTCTTCCCCTCGTACACGGTTTGTGACGGGATTCACGAAATCGATATTGATCCACACACACGCACGCACGCACGCAGTAGGTCGTGCTTGTTGTTGCTGTTTTCCACCGTGCACGCTCCTCACCACCACCTCAACCACCCCACCAGTGTGGCCATAGATCACTAGATCAGCCTTGATGTGATGTGTGTGCTGATTCACGCGAGATTCTTCACGACTCCTCACGCGCGCCCCGTGGACTCGAATTTCTTCGACTTTCGCGTCAAACAAATATCGCCAAAGTAGAAAAAAAGACCCTCGTCGAATTTTATATCACAAAAATTGGGGTATAGATTCTTCTCTCCGTCTTCCTCTCCCTCTCCGCGCCTCGACACGTCTCTTGGATATCTTCCTCGACGTTTGACCGCAAGTGCCCTCCTCCTGGTATCCTTCCTAATGTGTTCCCCCGTGTTGCTCAGAGGTCAGACCCGCACGAAAAAACGCATTCACGATTTCACGATTTCACTTGCGGCACATATTTCTGCACTGGGAGAGAAGAAACGAAAAAAAAATGCTCGGACCTTCTTTTCTTCACACTGCCTAGAGCACACTCTTTTTTTTCCTCCTTCCTTCCTTCTTTCTTTTGCTTCCACTCACACTCACACACCCTCACACTCCGTCGTTTTTTTTTTTTTTGTTGAGGAGTCCCCCCCCAAAAGTAGGTGCTCGCTCGCGCGCTGGTCTCGGACTGAACGCTGGCTGCTCGCACGAGAGCTCGATATGTCTGAATCCGACGACTAACAGCTTGGAGCTCGCGAGGAGAGCACGAGAGCGAAGCAAAATGTTGGAGAAAGCGATGACGATTAGTGTGAGATTCTGCGAGCTGAGCCAGTACCGACGACCGGAGATTTTCACGATAAATTTGATGGGAAATTCACGGTTACATTGTGCAGAAATTAGACGGAATGCCTCAAATATTGTCATAAAATTGGCAAAAAGTCAGTGCAAGTGATTACACTGAACAAACTGAATTTCAATGTGGCGAAACTTTCCTACATGAAAAACCGCCGTCAAATGCTCGGACAGCATTTGAAAGCACCCAACAGCACAGAGCGGACGTCAAGTGCGCGAACTGTGGTGGAAATAACACGGCGAATTCTCGTGGCTGTATCGCGCGGAGAAAGAACCTCAAGGAGCAGAATTGAGTTGCATCATCCGATACAACGTTCCCTCCTAGTTGGGGAGGTTCGTACGCTACACAGCAAAAAATCCGATGGTAAAATCGCATGCAAAAGCATGCACATCACCTTCGTCAAAATAAACACTTAATATTACACACCGCATGTACAATTTTTACAAAAACAAAAAAAAAGTTGCAACCGACGGGATTCAAACCCAGCACCAACAGTAAGGACTGGCGCCTTAGCCCACTCGGCCACCAGACCGATGGAAAGCTGTAAGGATAAACGCATATATGAGCTTGACATTTCGGTCAAGTAGGTTTCCCATACTGCTGGGCTATATATTTCAGAGTGTAAAATCACATAAAATTGCATAAAATAATGCAATATTTATTTTACACCCAGGCCTTTTACACGCAGCTTGATTACTACTTTTTTAGCTGTGTAGAGTAACCGCTTCTGGGAGCGGTTCTGCCCCGGGACAAGCTGATGTTACCGGTGTTACGCGCTTTCGTGCCCGCCGGAACAAGGCAGATCAATTCCATGCTCTGAGTGGGCAGATGATGAAGTACATTTACAATGACTTATTTGGTTTAGATAACTTATTTTGTTACAACAGCTAAGCTTATTCAAAAAGATGGACTTGAAAATTGATTTTGAAAAACTTGAATCTCTGTGCTTCTTGACAGAAAGTATCTTGTTTAAAAGCTCGTTCCAATGAGACTAAGGCTCATTCAAAACCACGTAGCTTTTTGAGTGGGAGAGGGTGTTCGCTCTAGCAAATCTAACCCAATTTTACGCTTGTTTGTTTGTTCTTGTTTTTGGTCGTTAAGCATATACAGACATGGCCCGGTTTAGCACCGCATATGGGGGATGCAAAACCGAGGCGTGCATAACCGAGGCACAGAGCTTATGGGATTTTGGCTGTATGGGAGACATTGGCTATTATCGTATGAAAAATCATGCAAACATTAAAAATTATAGTGTTTTGTAATCGGGATGATGTCAGCTATCCATTGAAATTATAATTTCATGAAAATTTTCACAAAGATACGTATTTTTCCTGTATTTTCAAAATACATTTTTTCTCTAAGGAAACCAAAAATATATTGTTATTGCAATATCGGCATCAAATTATCAGTATTTTTCATACATTTTGAATGTTAAATATTTTTTAAACATTCAAAATTTTCACAAAGCTACGTATTTTCGAAAAAAATACTCATAATTTCAGTTTTTATAATATGTGCATCAAACGATCAGGATTTTTTCATACATTTCGAATGTAATAACATTTTTTTTAAAATACTCAAAATTTTCACAAAACTTCATATTTTTGAAAAAAAAACACTCAAAACTGAGTGGTTATCAAACGATCGGGATTTTTTCATACATTTCGAATGTAATAAAAACATTTTTTTAATTACTCAAAATTTTCACAAAACTACGTATTTTCGAAAAAAATACTCAAAATTTCAGTTTTTACAATATGGGTATCAAACGATCAGAATTTTTTCATACATTTCAAAAGTTATTAAAAAATGAAAATACACAAAATTTTCACAAAACTACATATTTTCGAAAAAAAAATACTCAAAATTTCAGTTTTTACAATATGGGTATCAAACAATCGGGAATGGCTTGTGTGCTTGGGTGAGTGGTTATTATAATTAAATAATGGCATCATTAGTGCGCTGACCACGCGGACGCGCTGTCTTGTTTTTGCATGCTCATTTTCATTTCTTTTATGTCGCTGCTTGTGTGCTTGGGTGAGTGGTTATTATAATTAAATAATGGCATCATTAATGCGCTGACCACGCGGACGCGCTGTCTTGCTTTTGCATGCTCATTTTCATTTCTTTTATTTCGCTGCTTGTGTGCTTGGGTGAGTGGTTATTATAATTAAATAATGGCATCATTAGTGCGCTGACCACGCGGACGCGCTGTCTTGTTTTTGCATGCTCATTTTCATTTCTTTTATGTCGCTGTTTGTGTGCATGGGGTGATTGGTTATTATAACTTATTGGACATCATAAGTGCAGTGCTTCAGGGGACGCGCAGTCCTGTTCTTTTCGCGATAATTTTCATCGTAAATGATCGTAAAAATTTATTCCAACTGGCATCGATCGATTTTATGAGGAGTAAAGCGTCATTTATTTACTATTTTTGAAATTTGCTCGCGTTATCTAAATTGTAAAAATATACTGATAAGCCCAGCCCATAGCACTACTGCTCGGCTGGCACGCGTTCAATAAAAAAAAAAAACTTTTTAAATAATCAATTATCTATCTTTCCGCATCCGGCTGCCTAAGATTTAAAATTTTCAACCGATAAACAAAATGCTCATGGTCACATCACTGCCACTCGTGAATCCTGACCTCATACCCATCTACTAACCCCCTCAAAACTCATGTGATACTTTGTCGGAGATGCAGTCGATTGGGCGGTCTCTATCACTCAAGTATCGGACTAACATTCCCATCCACTTCCCCGTGACCCTACCACTGGTCGTGGCCGGCGCCGGTATTGATCAGCATGATAGGGGCCTTTGAGAAGTTGCGAAGCGAGGAAAGATAGCTCCCACTTATCTTCCACGGCTCGTGGATGTAACTTCTGGAGGTCCTGGTCAATAACGGAGTAGCAACTGCGGGTGGGCACCTATGCTTATGCTTATGCTTTATGGGTATCAAACGATCGGGAATTTTTTTATACATTTGTAAGTAGTTTTGTGGAAATTTTGAGTATTTTCAAAATTTTATTGTAAAAACCCTATGCCATTTTTTATGTACAACGGTAAAAAATACGATTAAAAACCATTTCTGACCACTTTTTTTTCATTTTAATGCAAAAAAATAAAAAAAAAATTACAAGACAATATTTTTTTCGATGCATCAACTATGATCTCCTTGGAACGAGCAGTCAACTAGGAGTTTTTCTGTCAAGAAGGACCGCGAGGTTAATTTTTCAAAATTGATTTAAAAATCCATTTTAAACTCAAAGGGTCATTGTACTCAGAAAAATAAGCTTTATCGCTGTAAACAATAATTTCAGCAATCTAAGCTTCATTTTAGGACCCAATTGGTAATGAATCTCGAAATTAGAGCTGGGACTTCGGATATCCGGATAGTTTACATTTTTTTTCTAAATAAATTCAGATATTTTTTCAATCAAACCAATTCAAAAGAGATGTACGAAAATCACATCAGAACTAAGAAATTATTTGGGTAAAAGTATTTATGAATAAACATGTAACGGATCGGAGGATTGTTTTTCGGATAACAGTATTCAACCATAAATCATGTGATACAGAATTAAAGGTCTTTTGAATACCTGTAAAATTATTCGAAATGGATGTTAAAATTACAAGACATGGATTCAACATCTGTATGAAAAAAATGTTTCAGAATGCGTTTTATACCAGTCTGATTTCAAAAAACATGAACTTTAGAACTATACAAACTTGGTATGTTTTTCAATTTGATTTAATAGAACGATATATAGCAATTTTTGGTTAATTCATCAAATGACAAATTGGCGAATTTCACGGCCAACGACTTTTATCGTGCTATCGTGACTCCTTACGCAACCCGGGTTGAAACTTGTGGCAGAGGCCACGATAACAGCGTTTCATCTCTCACCTTGCTGTATCCAACCTGCACGGGATGGGAGAGCAAAACAACTGTTGTAGCTGACGGATGTGTGGGAGATTTGCAATCCCTCTCCACTCTCGCGATTGGGGATAAAGCTGGCTCCCCTCGGACTGTTGCCAGATTGCTTCAATGGCACACCGCTTTTAATCCATTTGAGTGTTTTGTTTGCTCAAACTTATGTCTATTTTTTTTTTTTTTTTTGAATTTTGTATATCAAATAAAAGTCGGAATCAGTTGGGGAAGTCTACACAGAAAAAAAAGTGTAAATTGATGTAAATTTTTTGTTTGATTTGTGTGTTGTCAAAGAAAGAATTAAAAAAAAACTAATAGATTCGCTACTCAAACGACCTCACAATCTACTGCGAAATTGGCATCCCTTACGAACTCGTGCAAAACTATTCGGTGATATTCTCTGGATAGAATACCTTTGCGCTCTCAAAAATTCTCACAGTGAATGGTGATGGCAGCTGGCAAAAGACAGTCACTCTGTCAAACTTAACGTATGATGGAATGCGCTTGAGCGACATGAGAAATATAACGCAAGAAACATTCGCTTACTACTCTTTGAATGTGATTCAATGTGACAGTTAAGTTGCACTTTTTAAAAGATTAGATTGGGATTGTCACACGTTTTACGCCACGAAATCAGCGCAATGTTCTTAACGGGATCTTTTTTCGTAAATACTCAGAGGAACAATCGCTCGTAAGCTTTATTTTTCACAAGTTTGAAAAATTATTTGTCGTCAATTCCATGAATGTTAATTAACGTTAATTCCATGAATGTAATCGCAGGCCAAGGGCGAATGATGCTGATGATACCTCTTCAGTTGACGCTCAGGCGAGGAACATTCTGGAAGGAGCGCCACTGACTACGTCCGTAGTCCTGTTAGATCATTCTTGATCAAGACAGTATAGCTCTGGTTTCTTGCAAGTGTCCTATTTTCTTACCTCCACGTTGGCTTGGTTTTCATGATGACCTAGCTGGTGGCCTGTGGAAACGGCTCGTTAACCTTTGACCACCGCGGGTCAGACTCGAGACGGCGAAAGGGGCGCGACAATGTGGAAAAGGGAAGTATTTTGTGATTGTAGACGGTATTGTTTTGATTCGCAGTATGTTGAGTCAACTGCTGTGGATGTACCTGAAACATCGCACGACGGGGTTTCTCTTCTTCCCGTTTTTATCTACCATTAGAGAGCCTGGAGCTTATTAGAGAACGGACATCTCAAACCTGAAGTGCCGATCGAGGCACGGGAGCTGTCAAACGGAGGTACCTATCGAGCAAAATCCTTTATCTTTTGCTCTATTGGTTCCTCCGTTTGACAGTTCTCGTGCTTCGATTGGTGCTTTTGGTTTGAGATGTCCGTTCTCTAATAAGCTCCAGGCTCTCTATCTACCATCTATATTCTGTTTATTTTGTTTCACTGATTCTCTAACACGCCTTCTGTTTATTATCGTCCATTTGTTTTCGATTTTACTTTCATGATTCTCTTATTTCTCAACGCTTTTCTACTCTATTTACTAATTGATGCTGCTGTAACAAACTGTCTGTTTTCCCTTAATTTGGCAGCGATGTGTTTTTTTTTTTCGTCAATTTTGACACTTTATTTATCTATTTGAATAATTTTTCATCTGCCCTATAAATTGCCCTTATACAATCTAAGCTTGTTTGTTGCCTCTATTTATTAACTATTGTTAATTTCTAATCTACTTCATAAATTACTATCTTTCTTTTACTATTGATTCTTCAAATAGTATATTTCCATTGTTTTCAAACTTCACCCTTTTCTTCAAACTAATGAGGTTCGAGCCCTTACTCAATTTTTGGAATGATTAAAGAATTAACATAAATATTACTATTGTACTTTTGAAAAAGTTTTATAAAATGCTTAGGTCCAAAAATTGTAACAAAACACCGCGACAAAAGAAATAGCAACATATAAACACGACTCAACACTAGGAAAGATTTCAGGAGAAAACAAAACACTGTAAAATAACAATTAGTTTTTGAATTCAAACTAAACATAAAACAGTTTTTGCTTTAATAGATGTTGATAGGCACACTTTAAATGGTTAGGCGCTTATACTTACATCAAACCCTACGTAATTTACCACCCCCGGCCTAGTGCATAACCGGAAAAGAAGGTGTGCATGCCTGGCACGAACACTCAAAGCGTGTTCTAGCGTGCTGCTCGTACTGACTCAGAGCAAGTGTGAGATGTATATAGATGGTGCATAAGATCGGTCAAGGCCCGTTCATACACTGAAAATTGCGCATGGCGAATTGCGAATTGCGAATTCTAGCATGAGGAATTGTTGCTAGCAATTTAATTAGTTGCAAATTGAGATAAAGAGCTTGGAAGTTTGAAAAAATATTTTGTCGTGAATTCCATAGATGTAATAATTTTACTGATATTTCATCTAACATGGAACAAACACTTGCTCTTAATTTATTAAGCTTTTGTTAAGTTTGTATTGAAAATTTCCATGATTTATCAGCAGGTGTGGTACTTGAAAGAGGTGTTGGCGATGGGGTTCACCGCCACGAAATCTCGCTCTCCATGACCGGGCCATCGAACTTCCCGGATGGCGGCCACATGCACGTTCAGCTTGTGCAGCTCCCGGGCAAGAAGGCCAGCACGTGCAGGGTCTTGGAGAGTTCGAACGTTCCAAGTACCGAGTTTCCAATCGTTGTCTTTTTTACATCGCCTGGTCTGATGCCGATTTATCCGTCCTTTGTTTCGTCTTTTGTTTTTCTATCACGTGTTTCGCCGCCATCTTGGAACTTTTTCCAGTTTCATGCGAGTTCCACGCACACTGACAAATGACGTTCGATTGAACCAAAACTGGCACCGACGAGCACTCACCATTTAAATCATTTAAGGTACATGACTGTGATATCTCAAAGGATAAAGTCAACAGCACTTTCGAGTTGTCATTTTTATTGCAAATAGTTAAAGATTTGAAATGGAACCCCGCCCTTTCGTATAGGATGATTGTAACTTACATTCTCATTTAACAATGTCCGTCACGAGTCCCGCCGCGATCGTCACTCCACTGACCCGCAGCATAATCCGGCCGAGTTCCTTGCAATCCGCGTACCGTTCCATACAAACCGGCCGCTGAAACTCGATATCGACCAGGGCGCACGAGTTATTGCCCAGGCAGCGAGGGTTCTTCTTGACCACCTCGCCGGTTCCTTTGTGGAGTTGCGCTTTAAGTTTGTGGATCGTAGCCGGTTCGATGAGAGATTGGTGATGAAGGAGCACCGGATAGCCCATCGTGATTGGAACTTTAATGTTGAACACCACGATCCGAGCCCGGATGCGCGTTGCCAGAGGAATCGGTGCGTGGATATCGCTGAGTATAAAGCCAATCGCCATGTTGGCCGCTTCGACGTTGGCCAACGTGATCGAGACCTGATCGCCCGCGAAACAGGTCGTGTATTGCAGCTCGTCGATGGTTATGTTCTTGACCACGGCTTGCTCCTTGCTGGGACACACGAGCACGCGATCATTTACGCACACCACACCGGACTCGATCCGACCGGAGATACAGAAGCCGGAGCCGGTGCCCTTGAAAATGTCCGAGATTGACATGCGGAACGGTTTGTCGACGGAACGGGCTGGGGTTTTGAAGGCATCTATCGGGAAAAAGAAGGTTGTTACAATGAAGGTTGAGAGATTTTAAGCAGCTCGTCCGACTTACCAATCACCTTCAGCAGCGTCGGTCCCTTGTACCACTTGAGCAGCTCGCCGTCGGTTGGATCCTTAACCAGGTTTTGCCCCGTAAGCCCCGAGCAGGGCACGTACGTCACGTCGGAATCTTTGAAGCCGGCTTGCTTCAAGAAGAACCTAAGCTTTCCAACAATTTCGTCGAATCGCTCCTTGGACCAGTTGACCGTGTCCAGCTTGTTGACAACGACGCCCAGTTGGTTAACGCCAAGGGAACGCACCAGCAGCGCGTGCTCCCGAGTTTGACCGCCTTGTTCGAAGCCCGTCTCGAACTCACCCCGGGTGGCATCGACCACGAGCAGTGCCACGTCCGCCTGATTCGCTCCCGAGATCATGTTTGGGATAAAGTCTTTGTGGCCAGGGGCGTCCAGTAGGGTAATCTGTAATTACAACCAACAATTACGTCTCTTCTAGGTTAGAATTCACCTCCAACAAACCGTCTTGTTCGGCGTCTCGAACCGGGAACTCCCGACGTCCATGGTGATGCCCCGCTCGCGTTCCTCTCCGGTCTCATCGAGAACCCACGCGTACATGAAGCTCTGCTTGCCCATCTTCTTGCTTTCCTGCTCGTTCTTGTGCATCACCCGCTGGGGAATATTTCCGGTGTCGCACAGCAAGTGTCCCATCAACGTACTCTTCCCGGCGTCCACGTGGCCAATCACAACCATGTGAATGTGCTGTTTGTCCGCGCCACGCTCCTTCTTGAACAGTTCCAATCCGTTCCGTTGCAGCTCCTTCGGAAGTGGTTTGGGCGTTTGGTTGTTGGCGTTTGTTATTTCCGGGGTGTTCCGGCCGGACACCGAGGGCGACTGGACGCGCGGGCTGCTGATTTCGAAGCCCATCGTTACGTTGGCGGTCTTTTTCGCCGTTGGCGTCACCAGAATGGAAGGTTTGACGACGTCTGCGGCCGGAGCCTTGACGGCGAGCAGTTTGTCGGACTTTTCCAGCAGACGATCGCCAATGCCTGGAACGAGTTTAGCAAGAGCATTTGGGTTTAGCCTAGCGAATGAGGCACTGTTTTTCGTTTTCGTTTTCGTTTTACGGAGCAAGGTGGGGGACGCGGCCTCAAGTCAGTCCAAGTCCGGTTTCTTGTGGAAAAAAGGGTAGTGGCCGAACTAGTATTGCATACCAAATGAACACCACCGGAAGATATAGGGGATCGGGAGAGGGGAGGTGAAAGAAAATTAGTGTTGGTGTGAGTAGTAAGAACTTGGATGACTTGAGCAGTTACGGTAATCTAAGTTTAACACTGAATAAAGAAAATCTGAAATTGTGATTCAAAGTAAGAAGGCCCGGAAAAAATTCAATTATTAGTTAATTAAATAAGAAAATGTAACTAATCGGAGATCTATACAAAAGAAACCTGTGATGTATTCCAAATTTAAAGGAAATAAAAAATACTAGAGAAAAAAAGATGAAAACTAACTGCCGACCTGTCACGTCCGTCAATAGTCTTGTCGTACATTACAACTAAAAACAGATCTGCCAATGAAATGTTACACTTCGTTCAAATCAACTAATCATTTAAGTCCAATTATTCATCTACAGAAAACTATCTAACTTTAATCAACAACCTAAACTAAACTGTCTGAAAGTATATTTAATCTCAAATCCCCGAATGTTTTATTATAACGCCAAATAAGGTAAATGATCTTGTTTTTAAACCAGTCTTGCCGCTTCCAAAAACCAATAAACATAAATGAACAGTTCATAAGTTGAACACTAGTAATTAAGACGACTATTTCATGCCATTCATTTCATTAGGGCATAGAGCTTTGCAAACAAGAGTGCATCTCTATTATACCTTATGTAAACTGTCATTTGAGTGAAAGAGACACACTCCTGTTCACAAAACCCATGCGCCCTTTTGAAATGTTAGGCTCCATTTGATCGTCAAGGCTCCAGTAGACCCTCGATTCGCAACAATGGTCGATACAACCATAGACTAATTAAAGACTAAACACTCGGAACAAAAAATTTCAAAAATTATGACTCATAAGCTGTGAACCGCGGGTACCACGTTGAACCACGCATCGGCTTGCCCCTCGTATGACAGAACGACATGGCAGCGCTGGTTTTTTCGATTTCGTTTTGTGCTGATTTACGCGCGCATCTTGTTTGTTTTTGTTTTTCTTAGCAATCAAGGCAGCAGGCTGCAAACAAGTCAATCAGCTGTGCAGGGATTTTTGTTTGGCGAAACAAGCGAAATTTACTGGTGTTTGGTTTGTAAGGTAATGTTTAGCTATTAAAATAAATGCTTATTTTATTCGGTTTATCATTTGTGTTCTCTTTTCCAGATGATTGCTGTTTTCTCATCATTCCTCGCAAGCCAAATCTGTTCAATACGAACGGCTCGATCGTCCGCGACCTCGCCGCCGGATGATTGAATCACCTCGAACCTAGTCAACTCGATGGTAACGATTGCCTTCCGGAGTTTTGGGCCCGAAAGAGCGTGTTAGGCATTTCGACGCTGCACATTATCCGTGCCAACAAGTTCATCGGTGAGGGTGTCGACTTCGGCGGGCCAACATTCCGGTCATCGGAGGCCACTCCGGCAAGACCATTATCCCAGTGAACCCCAGAGCTTCCCCAGGACAAGATTGCCGCCCTGACGGCACGCATTCAGGAGGTCCTCAAGGCCAAGGCCGGTGCCGGATCGGCCACGTTCACGACGGCCTACGCCGCAGCCCGTTTTGCCCTCGCCGAACCTTGGTCTGCCCAAGGTGAACGCCTACGAGCTAGAGCTGCTAAAGAAGGACATTCCGGAGCTGAAACAAACATCCGGAAGGGCAAGGAGTTTGTCAAGAAGAACATAGTGAACAAAAAAAGTGAATTTCGATCATGTTAACCAACCATTGAAAATAAACTTTCAAGTGCATGATAAAAATATCGGCGTTTTTGTTTTCTTTGTAGGTACTAAAGTAAAAAAAGGGTTTTTCCCATGACTTCGGCGGGTTTCGGTTCCGGGACGAAGCGGGCTTCCTTTTTGGGGGCTTTCTTCCTGCTGACCTCCGCGTACAGCTCGCCTATATCGGCGACGGCGAAAGAGGTGCTCGGGGCGGTTTGTTGGTGATGCTGGTTCGGGGACAAATTTTTGTTTGACGACGTTATCGCTGGGGTTCGGAATGCCACAAGTTGACAGTTCAGAGCAAAGATCTTGGCTGTTTTGAGGTTTTTGAAGTAGGTGCAATTCGTCGAGGCCAAGATGGCGTCTGCAAGGACATTCATTCCTTTCAGGTAGTGGTGGGCAAAACCGCTCATTTCTGTGAGCCGCTCATTTTCGTTCGCTCATTTAAATGAGCGGCTCTTTTGAACGGCTCATCCGCTCATTTCGCTCAAAGTCAGAAAATAGACTGGAATGAACTGAAACATGTGCTCAAGATAATAAGTTTTTTTTTTTTTCAAACGACCAATGGAGTGTCCATGAGTGTCACACTTGTTGATTGATAATTCAAAAATATATGTTTTCATCGCACTTATTCTGAACAGATTGGAGATCGTCCATAAAACATAGAAAACCGTCGATTTACTTTATCCTTTTTTGGAAAGCATTTCAAATATAAACGTTTTATATGAAAAAAAGAAAAACATTGATCTCTGAAATCCACAAATTTCGAAAACTTTTTTCATAGAGAAGTAAACAAACTTGAGTTTTTTTTCAGAAGTGAATATTTTCAACCAAATTATTGCTTTCAATTGTAAAAAGTAAAAAGTAATGAAAAGTTAGCTGAATTATCGTTTTGATAATTATCTTCCCATTATTTTGTGAAACAAAAGAATTAAATTTGGTGCTCATTAACATGCACATTTCGTCGCCATCGTGCTAACTTGTCGTACGTGCATTTTGGGCCAAATTGAGTTAAGAACGCCATTTTGTGCAGCTCACAATGCCTCACCTTTTGACCTTCACAGATCCCCAAAATTCGATTTCAATCCTGTGATATTCAACAAAAACCGAAAAAACTCCGTGCATTTTTGTCACTTTACTTATGAAAGTAGTTTCAATCTTGTCGTGCTATCTTGTCACTCCATGAAAATTGATGTAAGTGCGACAAAAGGCCAAAGGGATTTCAGGCCAGGAAAGTCAGGATGCGTTTGTCGCACGTACAAGCTAGACTACCGTAAACATTTGTAATTATAACTCGGGACTCCAGCAACCAACTTCAACCAAACTTTGGGACAATGCACAGAATGGTGAGCCAAACAAAACGTGATTGTTATTGTTTACATTGCGTGCTCTCGTTTTTGAATATTCAAGGTCAAACATTAAAACGCGTTTTTCTCGGAACGTCAAAATGGCGGGTGCGACAAGATAGCACGACGACGTCGATTTGAGGTAGCGTTTTGCTGCACTTAATAAATTAGTCTTGAAATGCAGTTTTTTATTTAATAAGAACAACTTTTATTCATGACAGCAAATGAATGATCAAAACAAGCGTCAAAAAAGAAGATCTGAAAAAATGCCTTAATAAATCTATTGAACAATTACCACAAAAGAGTACCAAGTTTGTGTGATGTGCTGTGGTAAATTACATTTTAAATCATAAACGGTCCAATACATGGATTAAAACCGCACTTCATGTACATAACATTTGAGAAATGTATCGATATTTTCATAATGAGATCATGCAACATCGGGCGACAGTCAGCTGATTCAAAATCACAGGCGCCCCGACACGGGCTAGCAACAAGCATAAAGTGCGCCATAATGTTGGAACATGAGGCGACCGGTGAGAACCTAGTTTCCCCTCTTTTCTCCACAGCACCGTCACCACCAGCGCGTGGAAGAACGAACCGAACGAGAGCGAATGAGCGAGAGCGAAATAACGAAAGAGTGAGCGAAAACGACGCCGTTCGACGACGTCGACGACGGCGCGAGCGACGCTTATCAAGCGCTCCGTTCGTTCTTTCCGTTCATTTGCTCTCGCTCATTCGCTCTCGTTCGGTTCGTTCTTCGACTCGCTCTTTGATTTGACGGTTCTTTGAAAAGAACCGGTTCACAAAATGAACCGCCGCTCATTTTTTCTGAGCGGTCGCTCATTCGTTCTTTAGCTTGAGCCGGTTCATAAGAACGGTTCGCTCAAATAAGCCCATCTCTATTTCAGAGTGACAATTCCGGGTTGGAGGAGGACGGTTTTGCCCTGCCGGTATTAACCGGAGGCGGCCCGCGCCGGCTTTGCTTGGCAAACCCGACGGTGCTCACGTGATCGTTCTCGGAGAAGAAGATTATCAACATTCCGCAATGATCTCGATCGAGAGCCGCTTCTTGTCTAGAATCGACCACCCTCGGGATCTCGTTCGGGATCCCCTCCAGACGATGGTTCATTCTACTAATCACCGTCCTCTTCCGGAAACTGGTTCCGTTTAATTCAAAACAAAAACCCAAACCCAAACAATAACATTGCGCAAAATGGCATGTCAAAGTCAGAGCTGCCAGTTGTTGACATTTCGATCTGTCATTTTTGACAGTGAACCGGCCTTGTCGAGGGGTCATAAAAAGGTTGAGTCATGGTTCAGAGCCCACTGAGTAGTCTTTTATTAGTCTATGATACAACCATAATCCGAAAACCGTTAGTTCAACAGATTAACGAATTTTGTCCGATATCATCGCACTATTGATTGACCGAGACTCTATGGAAATTTTGACATATCAAAATGCTACGTAATAATTTTTTTTTAAATAAATTTCAAAATCTATTCTATCCTACAATGCCTAGAAGAGGCCTCTGTTTCTGTTGTGAGTAAGCGCTGGTTTCAGAGTTCATTTTTCAATTTAAAAGGGGTGGGAGACGACTAATTTGCTTCATGAACTCCTACTCGGCCTTGGGACCACCTCTTAAGACACTGATGGCTCCTAGCTAGGAATTAAACCTAGACACAGCGTCGAGGCCCGCTTCGCATGGCAAAAATGTTGGCTGGGGGGAAGTGATATTATCACGAAATTTTATTTTAAAGCCAACATTGCTAACGGCGTCGAGGTCCTTACTCATGCCCAAGGCCTAGCGAATGAGGCACTGTTTTCCCATTTAAACCTCTCCCGCCCATGGTTACTCCAGAGCACCAAAACTTTGAACTCAAATATCTCGGAACTGACACAACTTTTCATGGTGCTTTATTTAAGTTGCAGGTGTCATGTAGAATGTATACTAACATCTCCCCAAATTTCATCAAATTTGGTTAAGCACAAGCAAAGTTACAGTGTGAAATGTAAACAAAAATGGGCCAATTTTAGGGAAATAAATAAGGCCTGTTTTCGAAAGCCGGTAAAAATTACCAAACACAAAATTTTATGAAACAAAAAATGTTTTGCTATCATTTGAACCTTGGACAAGAACCCCTGTTAATAACATGGTGAGTTTGGACCGGTTTTAAGGTTAGTATGCAGATTGGAAGGAAAGGGGTCAAGAAACAGCTTTACGAACAACAGAACAAAGGAGAGGGAGCGATTTCTTGGGGCTTTTCTTCACCCTCTCTGAATCGCTTGCGCTGCCGCTGCTGCCCATTTGATTTTTTCTTGGCCGGTTCCTTTCGAAGTGCGTATACCGCTTTAATGTTTTTGTGAATTTTTCTATTCCTTAAAATATGAGCGGTTCTTTAAAAAAAGTTTGAAAGTTTATTTGTATTTTTAAAAACAACCAATTCTTGATTGTTGAGAGTTTTATCAATCAGGTCTTTTTTTTTAATGTAAACTTCTAAAATATTTGTTAAGTTTTTTTTTAACTATTTATTCACGTCTGTTGTAATGTTTTTGTGATTTCTTCCTTTCTTTCAAATATGAGCGGTTCTTTCCAAAAAAGAAATATTTCATAAGTTTTTGTAATAATGTTTTGTCATAATATTGTAAGTTATTCCATTCTTTCAAACATGACTTCTTTAAAAAAAAAGTTTAAAAGTTTATTTTATGTTTTAAAAAGAAAACATATCCTTAATCGTTATAATATTTTTTTGAGTTTTTTAATTCCTTCAAATACGATCAGCTCAATAAAAAAATGTCTGGCCTATTAAATATTTTTGAAGATTTTTTTGATTTAAAAAAACTACATTTTTTTCAAATATTAGCAGTTTTTCCAAAAAAAAAATAATTTTAAAACATTTATAATGTTTTTATTTTATTAAAAAAAATTCTTGGCTGCCGTAATGTTTTTGTGACTTTTCCATTCTTTCAAATATTGCGCGTATTTCCGAAAAAGACACACGGCACACCAGCCTCGAAACGACGCGCCGCACTTTCGGCAAATGCGCGCTGTCAAATCCCATACTGCGCATTTTGTTTTTGTTGACCTTCTTCTTCGAATCGCCTGGCATTGTTGTCAGGTATGTTTTTTATTGCATCAAAAGTGCAGAAAATCTCTGGCAACAATGTCTACGGCACATTCTGAAATGCCGCGTGGCGTGTACTTTTGAGAGAAACGGACACTATAAGCTTTTTGAAAATACTACATTCAAAATAATCGGTATGTTTTTATTTGTTTATATTTAAAAGAATTGTTGGAATATTGGACCTTTTCACGATTGTTTCATATTTTAACATTGAAAATCGGACTATTCGTTCCTGAGATATTGACATTAGAAAATGGTGGGTTGTTTGGGTGAAACTTAGAAAACATCAATTTTCCTGTTTTTAAACCTTTGCATGGTAATATTTCAGCAACTAAGGGTCGTATCAACAAAGTAAAAAAAAATCAAAATATAGAGAATTTTCTCAGATTTTCAAAAATATTTTTTTCAAAAGTGGACAAACATGTGCACTAATTTTTAAAAATGAAAAACTGCGACTTTTTTTTTTAAAAGTCACCTAAAAATGGATTTAACTTGAAAACGGTGAACTTTATCAAAATTTCACTAAATTACTTTTTGATTGCAAATTTGATTTTACGTCGAAGTTAAAAAAATTTTGCGACCAATAATTCGATTTATTGAAGAAAATCAGTATTGATTCAAAAATTTATAACTCGGTCAAAGATTTTTTGCCCTTTTTGGAAATTTCTGAAAAGTTGTCATTTGATGTCCTCTAAAACATATCAGAAAAAAATAGTGTTTATTTTTTTGAAAATCAAGTTTAAGTGACAAAAAAAGAAATTAAAAATCCCCAAAAAATGTTTTACCGTGTATCATTTTTTTTTCAATGTAGTCCTTGTTTATATCTACAACTTTGTCGAAGACACAAAACCAATCGAAAAATTTCTTTAAAAGATACAGATTTTTGAATTTTCATAAATAATTTTTGTATGGACAGCTGTCAAATTTGTATGGAAAATTATATGGACAAACTAATGATGCAAAATGGCTTCTTTGGGCATACCGAAGGCACCAAAAAAGTTTCAGTCGGATTAAAAAATACAAAAAAAAAATCGAATGACCAAAATCGGAGAGAACTGCTCAGTACACAACAACTATAGATTTTTTTTTACAAAAAAGGAAATTTTTCGATTCATCCACAAACAATCTCATGTTTGTAAACAAACAGAGCCCAGGCCCGAAACTTTAAACACGAACAATGGCTGTGAACCGAAGATTAGTAGTGACGTTTTGGAATTTTGACAGTCTGGAACGCATAAATTACCCCATTATCGCTTTCCGGCACGGGTAAAGTGGAAATTATTGCACATGTTTTCATTTGGTAGATGTGCAATATAAGTGGTTTTTTTTTGCGGCGACATAAACTTTGAAAAAATATTTGGAGTGGCCTAATTTTCAAAAAAAAAAAAAAAATGGATGAAAAAATACCTCAAATTTAAAGTTCATTTCGAAGGTGAGAGAAAAATATCAACTAAATAAATACCTGCAATGAAAAAAATGGATAAAACAAATAACTAAATACATACTAAATCTTCTCAATTCAAATACTTCGCGCTCTTCAAAAAACTGTAAAAATCGGTAGTTTATTTTCCACAACATTTTTGCTTTATTTTTTAGGTTAAATCTAAAATAGTGTACTGAATGGTTTGAAAAGAAAACTTAATTTTACCACAACTAGGATTACAATCAAAGATCTTATTATCAATTCGTTCGAACGCTTAAAAGGCAGGTCCCACAGATAAATGACCCTAGGCTCTCTCGACTACCGTCGAAACTTCTTCATATGACCCAGCACGACATCATCCGGCGAGGGAACGTGAAACCGGAAAGGCACTATCGTCGCTGCTGCCACCGCCGCCGTGGCCTTGGTAACAAATCCATGCCGCACCCGGACCGTGCTTCGCTTCCGATAGCGCCGGCAAAGTACCGCGGCAAGCCCGGACGCGTGCGGCGTCACGTTGGCCAACTGCTTGGCCGCGAACCAGCTCGCATCGATCGAGCAGAACTCGTCAAAGATTGGCTTTTGCCCGGGGTCCTCCTCCTCCTCGACAATGTCACAGTCGATGAAACCGTACCGAGGAGGGGAGGTTGCCTCGTTTTCGGCGCCGTTGGATTTGGCGGAGCTGAGCTCCGATTTGTCCTTGATGAGGGCCGATTTGAGATCAACGATCCACTGCTTTTTGGCGAGAGGAGTTTGCTGCGAGTTGCTTCGGGCGGCGCTGGCCAACGTGAGGGGCGGCCGGTTTGCGGTGGGTGGAGTGTTGAACAGGTTTGGAATTGTAAAAGCGGTGCCGAGAGGGCTTCCGATTGGAGTGCCTCCACCCTTGGCCTGCAGGTGGAATTTGGCCAGATCGGTAAGGTTTAAAAAAGTGCCCTCCGATGGGGACGACGAGGCCACCCCACTGTCGTTGCTCAAGGAGAGGTTGGCCAGTTTGGGGATCGTCGCTTCGTCAGCGTCGTCACTCTGTTCAGAACCACTTCCACTATCAACGGACGGTTTCTTCATGCGAGATTTGACCAGATCGCTTAGATTTGTGCCAGCTTGTGCGCCAAACCGAACGCTTGGCAGCGCAAAGCCAGAGCTTGATGGGCTAAACATTTGGGGAAGTTTTGAATCTTACCTTCCAGAAGCAATCCAAGCAGGGCGCCCATGTGACGGGGTTGTGAAGAAGTTACGCCGGAACCGGGTTGAGAACGTGCAAAGAGAAGTTAAAAGATGGAAAACGGGTTAGCGAAAATCAGAACCACTGCACTACATCACTTCACAGAAGTGAAACAACGACTGAACACGGTGAGGTACGAGGCATTAGATTTAAGAGAAAGTATTTCATAATGTGTTGAAGATAATGAAGACTTATCTTTGTCCATGTTGTGAAGCTAAATTGCGCAATTCTTTGGGACTTCGCAAACACATTTCTTGTTGTTTTTAATCGCAATTTTTAAGCAATCAATCAATAACTTTTTTATCATTTTGTAATTTTTAATTGTTTAATTATTTTTGCAGATTTTTTGAAAAGTTTAACTTTCTTCAGAAGTCAATTTTGACAGGATATCACAGACATAAAAAATTACAATTACAGTTAAAAATGTAAGAAGCAAAAAATAACAAATAAGCTTAAGGCAATCATTGAAAATTGTAGAATATGCCCAATAATATCAGACAATAAAAAAAATCACAAAAAAAAAATCATATAAAAATACTAGAAAAAAATTAAGATAAGATTCACCTTTTTCGATCATTTTCGGGACGGTTTTGGCCGCCGCCGTCACGATCGGCGATCTCACGCTGGCCGTCGACGGAGTTTTGGTGCTGTTCAGCACGTCGTCCAGCGCCAGATCAAAGTTGTAGCCGTGCTTCATGATGGCCTCCACCAGCTGCTTGTCCGTGACGGATTCGCCAACAATGTTTCTGATCTCGTCCATGCAGGAGTTCAAACGAACCCGATCTTCGTCGTTCAGTTCCGGCAGCTGGTAACACTACAAAAACATAAAAAAAAAACTTTTAAAATCTTCTGGAACTTGGAACATTTAACCGCGACCGACCTCCGAATCGCGCCGCGTATGCAGACCGGCACACCGCTCCGCTTCCAGCCCATCGTCGTCCTCCTCCTCGATGTCCCGATTGTTGGCCAGGAAGGCGGAAATGCTCTGCTGTCCCTTGGCCCGGTCGTACATCCACTGCTGGGCGTCCGTCGGCGAAATGCAGTCGTCCTCCACCGAATGACCGAGGTAATCGTCGTCATCGTCGTACTCTACGGTGGAGTAATTTCGAAATTACGACGAATTGCTCAGGCTGGTGCGGGGAAGGTCAACACTTACCATCGTCGTAGTTCATCGTCCGGACATTCCGATGACGAGACATTTTGAAATTGGCTTTTGTTCCAAGTCACAATCTCTTAATGGACAAATATCATTTGATTAAACTTTTAGGTTGATTAGACGCGATTAACACACTAGCAAATCATAATATAAGAGATTAAAATTAAAATCAGACACTCGCGAAAGCAAATTCACACAAGAAGAGGAAAACTCTTGCGCGATTTGATGCATCAGCAGCAGCAGCAAGTCGACGTCGCGTCAGCTGTCAGGCGTTGTTGTTGCTTTCTGTGCGCGCGCCTTTCGCTGCGTGTCCCTTCAGAATTGACGGCTAGGGTAGAAAATGTGGTTTGGGCCAGACCTTCGAACTGAAAATTTAATATATTTTTTTTTGCAATTCCGTCGTGGAAATCGTGGAAATACGGGAAATACCAACTTTTTCCTGTTATTCTAGAACGACAAAACAGCCTAATTTTCTCTACCAAAAATAACTGAATCGAACAGAAAAACTTTTAAAAACACAAAAAAACTAATGCTGAAAAGTTCTATTTTTCAGTACTGAAATGAATGCTGCTAATACATAGATATTCCACATCTTACTAACAACTGCCGATGGGTAAAGTCAACAATGTGATCATCGTAGTTCGTCATTTAATTGTTTTTCGGAATTGGGTCCTAAAATGAAGCTTATTTTCTAAATACAATGTACCACCACAAAGAGTTTTAAATTGATTTTTAAATCAATTTTGAAAAAAATAACCTCGCGGTCCTTCTTGAAGGCTAGTATGTAGATCGGAAGGAAAGGGGTCAAGAAACAGCTTTACGAACAGCAGAACAATGGAGAGGGAGCGATTTCTCGAGGCTTTTCTTCACCCTCTCTGACTTGCTTGCGCTGCCGCTGCTGCCCATTTGATTTTTTTCTTGACCGGTTCCTTCCGAAGTGCGTATACCGCTTGACAGAAAAGGTCCTACCTCGGGTCCTACTTGACAGCTCGTTCCAAGGGGACCATAGTTGATCCATCCAAAAAAATGTTATCTTGTCATTTTTTTTTGCATTAAAATGAAAAAATGTTATCAGAAAGGGTTTTTGATCGTGTTTATTACCGTTGTAGATAAAAATTGACATAGGGCTTTAGTACCCAATTGCAAACATATTTTGTATGGAGCTTTTTTCAACACTCGTCATGATCATTCTATATTCCACTCGGTGAACCTCGTTGGATAAATACGACTCGTGCTGAAAAAATCTTATTTTTGAAACTTGTTGCATAAACTACAATACTAGCTACTATCACGGACGAACTAATATATCATTATTAAACAAGGTGAAAAAGATACCATGGTTGCAACCACCTAATAATGGATTAGGTATTGCAAATTTTGCACCTAATTCGACGCACAGCCAGAAAATGTGCACATCTCAAACTTGATCTCAAATATGCACACATCAAAATTTACGACCCCTCTCCACCCCGCTCGCCTACTGTGGTGAGTGTCTAGGATAAAAGCTATCATCAGGGGATTGAAAAACCTGTATCATTTTCTCCTGAAAAGCGGTGGCGCCGCGTGGTGGTAGCTGCCCTGTTCGTTATACTGTGAAATTATCCATGGCTAATCCAAGGAACCAAAAGGTGGCAACATAAATGTCCGTCCAAAAGGGGTTCTGCAAAAACCTTATTATTTTTTTTCAAATTTTCGAACAAATCAGCAACAATTAATAAGTTTGATAGTCAAACCACAGACAAACAGACGTGAAACTCTTTTCTATTCCATCGCCAACGAAAACGGTTAATTCAAATTCAAACAAGCAAAAAACATGGATGCCATAGTACCGCAACGAGACACGATCAAGAATGATGTCGCCACCGTAAACTTTGACGTTTCTTGAATTGATTGGTTGTGTGTGTGAGCGCGGGATATTTCTGTTTATGCCGCTTGATTGCTGTTGCAGCAGAACAAAAAGCACGGATTTAATTGCATAAGAACATCGTTTTGATCAAATTTGCTATGAAATGATACAGGAGTTTTTGATAAACTAAAAGAACTGTTATTTTGGGAGATTTTTGAATCCACGTTGTTGTTTTTTGCATCATCAACTGCGAAAGCAAAATATTCCTATTGAGATTCTCGTTAATTTCGCCACTCCGTTTAAAATAAACACAAAAGTTTTCTTTCCTAGCTCCTCCTTGTTCACTTTAGCCAAGGCCTTTTGACCTGCCTTTGTCACCCTGTTCATGTCTGTTCCGGACCACGGAGTGGAATCTGCTGCGGAACGCCGTACGAAAGAGGATACACTCAAACCCCGATGGTTTGACACCAACTGTTGTCAAACGAACGGGGTCACTTTTTAGTTTGACACCCCTTTTACACAGAGTTCACACACACTACTAAACGTTTATTTTGGTAGTGTGCGTGAGCGCCGTGTAAAAAGTGACAGTTCGTCACTTTTTAGTTTGACTTTGACCAACCAACGGGGTACAAACTAAAAAAGTGTCAAACGAAAAAGTGACCAACCACCGGGGGTTGAGTGTACCACAATGCAATGTTTCTGGTGCAGCAACTGTTTAATTTGCATTCTTTGACGCCATCGCGTGGAACTTTGGCAGCATTTTTCCCGATAATTTGTCTGATTCAAAAAAAAAAATTACCCTCGAACATAACAATGTTTCATTACATAAACAACATACAAACGTCAATTTTCTTTTGTACACGCTTAATCGGATAAGGGGAAGAGGGTACACTCTCATAGTGGTTTATTGAAACGATGAGGTTTCCGCAACAGGACTGCAGATCGCGCTAGTGTGCAGCCCAATTTTGAATTTTCTTGTGGGGACGATGGATTTTTTGAAAAAATCAACTAAGATTCACGTCTGTTTGTCTGTGGTCAAACTACACATAAAAGTTAGTTTTTTTTATTAGTTTTTGCAAAACCGCATGTTTTTTAACGAAAGGGCCAAAAATATTCTTAATTACCTTTTGCCCCTTGGTGGCGCTTTGTATTAGCACAGACAAACAGACGTAAATCTCTTTTTAATTCCATCAATCAGGAATATAACGGCTGATTTGAATTTAAACTTAGTTCTCGGATTATCCACCAGAATAGGATGGCGCTGCAATCAAGGCACACTTTCAAATGACGTTTAAGCTAGTTTCATGTAGCGCGCCAAAAGTTTTGTTTTTTTTTTCTGCTGCTACTTGAGTGTGAGGATGGACCAGTTTGGAGAAGATTGTTCACAAACAGCGCAGTAATACCCAAACCACCCTCAAACTGGTGCATCTTTCCATCAACCTCTGCAGCCTACACGAATGTTTCCTCGGCAAGATTTACCTAGTGCATGGCCGCAATTGGACGCGGACGTGGACCGTCTGCGTGAGTTAAGAATTTGAACTTCTTGCATTCTTCTCACATGTTGATAAACAAATGTAAATGTTAGTAAACAAATCTCCCTCCTCTCACTACAACAAGAGTGACCGCGTTCACTCACACACTAACCAATTCTCATATACAGTGATGCTTAATGCTAGTATTGGCCACCAGATCGAGCTACTAGCTAACCTTTTTCCATTTTTTTGTGATTGATGGATTTTCGTTAAATTTGTTCAATGATTTACGTCTGTTTGTCTGTGGTATTAGTATGTGTGTGGTCGATGTTTGAGAACGTGCACGAAGAACACAGAACAGTGAGAACTAGCGAAAATGCCTCACTTTCTTCTGGTACACTCAAACCCCGATGGTTTGACACCAACTGTTGTCAAACGAACGGGGTCACTTTTTAGTTTGACACCCCTTTTACACAGAGTTCACACACACTACTAAACGTTTATTTTGGTAGTGTGCGTGAGCGCCGTGTAAAAAGTGACAGTTCGTCACTTTTTAGTTTGACTTTGACCAACCAACGGGGTACAAACTAAAAAAGTGTCAAACGAAAAAGTGACCAACCACCGGGGGTTGAGTGTACAAGTCGCCATATTGAAATTGCTTGAAGATTCATACCCGTGGTCGGGTACAACCGATTCGCTATTTGACATGGAATTGCTCAACAGTAACAAAAATTGAAGGCGGCTCTCACTGACAGTTCGCAAGTGGCTGACACTGACAACTAGGTGTATTCTTCTCCGCCCGAACAGTGAGAACTAGCGAAAAAGCCTCACCTTCTTCTGATACAAGTCGCCATATTAAAATTGCTTGAAGATTCATAGGGAGCGTTCTTTTATTACGTAACGCGAAAAATCGGACTTTTAGACCCCCTCCCCCCCCCTCGTAACAAAATTTCCATACAAATTTTAAAAATTTTGTATGGAGCGTAACACGGCCTCCGACCCCCCCTCCCCCCCTACTGCGTTACGTAATAAAAGAACGCTCCCATACCCGTGGTTCCCGGCAGCTGTCAACATGCTTTGCGCCTCGTTTTGCGCTCTTTTCTAATGTTGCTCTTGATTTTAGGACCCAATTCAACACTTGCGATACAAAACGTTCCTAGAGGGTTGACATTGATTTGTCAAAGCTGAAATTTGACAATTTTTGTGGCCGGAGACGAGCGCGTTTGTTTTCGTTCCCCTGTTTCAAGCTGCTGCAGCAAGATTTTCCGGTGACCCGTTCCGCAGTCCGCATTCATCTCAGCTTAGGTGAAAATGCCCCCGAAAAAGGACGCAAAAGGTGGCTCCAAGCAGGCATCCGGTGGCAAGGGAGGCGGTTCCGGTGGCAAAAAGGGTGGTGCCGGCGAAGGTACCGGATTTTCCGGATGCAGTTTGGTTGGTTGTTTTTTTAATTTTCGAATGTTTTTAGCCAAGGAGAAGAAGGGCACCAATACGGCGATTAAGGTGCGTCACATTCTGTGCGAAAAGCAGAGCAAGATCCTGGAAGCGATGGAAAAGCTGAAGGAGGGTCAGCCGTTCAACGTGGTGGCCACGGCGTACAGCGAGGATAAAGCTACCAAGGGGGGCGATCTGGGTTGGCAGCCGCGCGGAGCGATGGTGGGACCGTTTCAGGATGCGGCCTTTGAGCTGCCAATCTCTACGATCGGTACGCCCCGATATACGGATCCTCCGATAAAGACTAAATTTGGCTATCACATTATTATGGTTGAAGGGAAGAAATAAACGACTCTTTTTGTATGTTTTGTTCTCAAAAGTGAGAATGGGGTTTTATTTTGTTTTCAAAAGGCTTTCTTTAATGGTCCTCGTCGGTCACCCTCGACGGATTTGATCCATTCGCCGGTGCGGAAGAAGCAGTACGCCACGGCGTACAGCGCAAGGTAGTTGTTAACATTTTCGTAATAAGTTCGCTGCAAGTAGATGTAGCCGACCTCTTCGCGGGCGAAGAAGAAAAAGTTGGACAGTACCGATAGGACGAAAACGTGCGTTCCGATGAAGGCGGCCAGCTGTTTGCTGTGACCGAAGAACTTTTTCACGAATCCTTCCATCACTATGCAGATCCAGTTGAGCGTGCTCCAAATCATGATGAACGTGTACAGCCCGTGCCAGATGTAGATGAACACGAACGTGATCGAGCTGGCCATAATTTTGCGCGCTCCGGAAGAAGTTTTCGTGCACAGTTGGGTGTAAATGTATCGGAACAGGAACTCGTACAGGCCGCGATCAAAGAACTTCCACATGTCCGAGTAGAGATGAACGCGCCCAATGCAGATGGGCTTCTGGGGCATGTCAACGCCGTCGAACCTGCCGAACGCGATTCCGATTCCGTAAAAGACGACATACTTGACGTAGAAGAACTGGCCCATCAGGTAGCCGCAACCGTACAGAACCCAAAGGTTGATTTTATGTAGGAGCTGTTGAGAGAATTGGGATTAGAAGGTCGATTGGTTCGAGATGCAAGTCTTACCTTCAAATCAAGTTGAATGATGTTGATGTAGAAAAAGTGCTGCCCAGCTTCCATTACAAGCGCCCAGAAGAAACAAAGAAGCAGTTGGAGAACCAGTTGCTTTGCGCGCCGAAAAGTGTTCAAGTTTTCAAACGGAGATCGCACTTTCAAACAGTCTTTAAACCGATCGTAAATTATCACAGGACCGTGCAGTAGCAGTGGAAAGTAAAACGAATAGCCCAGCAAATCTACCAACCGGTAGCGAGATCCATCGTCTTTGGGTTTGCACCGATCAATGCAGAAGCACGTGCACTTGATCACGTTCCACGAAATTATGATGCTGAACTCGAGCAGCTTATCGTTGTCGATTCCAAGCAGAACGTTCAGCTGATCGTAAAAATACAACAATTTCACACTGTTGATGACCGCGATCCAAAAAAGTGCCTTCAGCCACAATCCAACCGTACTCTTGCTGTAACTTACGGCAAAGAACGTAACGTTCTGCAGCAGCATAATCACCAGAACCTTGTACCCGTACACGTAGAACACCACACCGCTGCCAAAGACGGCCAGCGCAGCCGACACGTGCCGGAAGCGCATGATTCGCACCACCTCAAACAGGACGGCGTGCAGCGCGAAAATCCACAGATTTCCGACGGCGGACTTCTTGCCGATCTCCCACTCCCAGTCGTAGTCATCGCGGCGCCGGCCCGGAAAGATTGACCAACCTTCCTCGAGGTAGTAGTAGTTTTGGAGAGTGTCTGAAACAATTTATCATGAAAATAGTTTTAACGATTTTAAAGTTCAAAAGCACCACTCACCATTACTTATCAGGTAATTTTTGTAAAACGAATAAAACAAGCAAGACACGTACAACACAACGCAAATCGCCGTATCAATCGTAATCTGGACGGACCCAATTTTCATGTTTTCAAAAATTTGCCACGTGTGTCTACTCTCCCGCTCTTTAACGGCCCCGTTGAATCGAATAGTTATGAATGAACTGCACCGGTTCAACCAACCGGTTCGCCGCACAAACACACACACACTCACGATCCCGTTAGATGCGCCGTCACCACTACAAGCGCACCGATCCGGTGGGTGGACGCGACGCGTCGTCAAAAAACGTAAACAAACAAACGTGGTTTTCAGTGTGCCAAAGCAAAGGTAGCTTTGTTCGTTCGGATTTCGACGGCCTAATCAGCTGGCTCTGGGCGCTGCAGACGACGGTTATCACACTCACGTGGGAGATCGCACCGGCCGGCGTAACGGTGAGTTAACTGTGGAATGTTACGGCGGATTGATCGCGCGAAAATTAAGGAGCAGAAACCAGCATCGGCGTAGATGTGTGTCTGGCTTTGGAAGTTTTAAAAATAATTCTGCCTGTGGGAGGAAGATACCGAAGACAACACTGCTGCGGGGTAGGGATGTTCAAAATAGAGGGACATTAATAGGGGTGCCCAGTAGAGGTGTTCAATAATTGTCCACTACATTTTTCGCTCCGCTACAGAGCAAGGTTATTGATCTTTTTTTTTAATCGGATCATCAATTTTTGACATTTACCAAATGAGTTTCTAATGCACTTGATGCGTTTAATGTGTCCTTGTTTTGAGTACCTGCCAAAATGCTCCGATAAAAAGGTCAAAAGATTGGGATTTTCCCAAAAAAAAAAAAAACACTGCTTTTTGGTTTTAACCATTGAAGTTTCCATATCCCTTATGTTGTCTTGCCCCTAAGGAAGTAACTTATTTTTAAATACGAGAAATGTGGTTGCTAAATAGCCCCTGTTCCTAGTTTTTGTCACATCTATATATCGAATTGAATTGACTGAGCAGTTATTCCAAATAGCGAACTAGATTTCGCTAATTCGAATGCAGTTCCTTTATTCGAAAATCCGTATTTTGAGAAGGGGTTTTCTAATGGACTCGGTGTCTTCGACAAAGTAGTAGGTCACAAATAGGAGACATTAGAAAAAATAGGCATATGTACAAAAAATACATTCTCGAGCCAAATCAACTTTGAGGCTTGAGCCTCACTGGGTCACAATATCTCGGAAACTATTGATACTATTTTCAATGATAAGGCCGTTGCAAATATTTTTCAAAGTTTATGTTGCCCCCCCCCCTCTTCTTTTTTTTTCGAAAAATAAGGAGGCAGAAAAATATTTTTTCAAAAACTTCAAAATTTTAATGAAAATAGAAGTTAAGTCAACTGAAAACAAACTAAAAGGCATTTTTCTGCATTGATAATCATATTTGGCATGTTTTGGCTGGATTAAAAATATTTTAAATTTTTATGAAATTCCAATGCACCACAAAAAAAAAAAATTTCGCAAAAAATAAAATTTCGTCAATACCTATTTTGGAAACTAATGATTGCAAAACAACTGGACAGGTGTTTCATGTATTTTAGAACACTTTTTTCATTTAAATCAGGGGTGCCCAACCTTTTGGCTCTGCGGACCAGGTGTGATTTTTCTGAAGCAATGGTGGGCCGGAATAAATATTTGATAAAAGTTAAAAAAGTAAACACATTTTTTTTCAATTTTCATAGGTATGATTTGGGTTCTTTTAAAGCAAATACATAAAAGAACTAGTGTTGCGAATATGATTTATACATCTTGATTTTGAAAATGAAAAACAAAGATAACATGAAAAAATGTGTTTATTTGACTTATTTTAATTTTTGCTAGTTTAAAATTGTATAGATATTGTTTTTGAGGATTGCAATTAAATACCTTGATATATATATATTTTTTCAATAAAAAAGTCGTTGCAATTTGCTGAAGTTTTTGATACATTTTTCAATATTTTAAAAATATTTCCAGCGATCTATATTCAGTGTCAATAATTTGATTTTTAAGCTTTTAAAAAAAACTTTATAGCTAAAAAGTTGTTCTGGAAAAAAAACCTTAGTTTTGCTTATTTATTTATTTACTTCAAATTTAAGTAAACATAGTCAAAACTGAAAGAAATATTATTTAGTCTCTTTTGTAAATTTTAAGATAACAATCCAAGTATTTTCATAAATTTCGCAATTTTACGAAATAGATAATTTTGTTTTCCTGCACAATTTTTCAGTTAAAAAAATCATAAGAATTAAATTAAATTCAATAATAATTATAAAAATTAAATTCAAACATGAAAAATGTTGTTATATAATATGTTTAAATTTGATCTGGAGCTTATTTTTTGAATTCAGACAATAATTTTATTTTTTAAATACTTCATGAACAGCCTAAGGGCCGGTCATAGAAATATTTTAAAAAGCCGTCGCGGGCCGGATAAAATGGCTTCACGGGCCGGATCCGGCCCGCGGGCCGGACGTTGGGCAGGCCTGATTTAAATGTTGAAATCATGGCTCGTAAATTCAATTTTTAAACTATTTTATTTTATTGTTTCCCTTTTTTATTTGTTTGCCCCAGGGATTTTTTTTCATTTATTAAGTATTTTAAAATTGCAAAAAGATAAAATCGAAAGATTTTACGATAAAATGCATCTAACTTTATCAACAAAATTATAAAGTCAGTTTCGATTGCCATTTGATTTTGCTCTTAAAAATCTATATATATATATTTTTTTAATTTCGTTTGACAATTTTTGCACCATTTCAACACCCAACCGGCGGTCGCATGATTGTGATACATGGCGGCATGAAAGTATGTCAGAATCTGCATGAAAACTGTCCTCATGCATTTTTTGCGATATACGGGTATGACATTTTTGCCCGTTACCGACAATTATCGACATTACCGACGGCTTTTTGATTGTATTTCACAAAAAAAAACCTTAACAGAACGAGAATTGAATCACCAACTTTTTGAATATTGATCCGACACGCTACCACCGCGCCATGGACGCTTGATGAAATGAGATTAAAAGAGCACCAACATAATCTTCTCTTTGGAGTGTTGCTCGGGGACGGGCCAGCATTATATGTGTTGGTGAGAACTGCAGATCGCTGAAATGTTTACACGCGGGCAAAAATGATCTACGAGCTTGCTGCAAAAAATGTTATAAAATGTGACATTTTCTGCAGCAAATCCACTGTTGCAGAATTTGAGCTATATTTTTCCTTTGGGTGCACCCAACTGGCAGTCGCATGATTGTGATGCATGGCGGCATGAAAGTATATCAGAATCTGCATGAAAACTGTCCTCATGCATTTTTTGCGATATACGGGTATGACATATGAAGCATATGTTGGTGCTCTTTCACTCACTTTTCATCAAGCGTCCATGGCGCGGTGGTAGCGTGTCGGATCAATAACCAAGAAGTTGGTGGTTCAATCCTCGTTCTAAGTGTTTTTTTTGTGAAATACATCCAAAAAGCCGTCAGTAATGTCGATAATTGTCGGTAACGGGCAAAAATGTCATACTCCTATATCGCAAAAAATGCATGAGGACAGATTTCATGCAGATTCTGATATACTTTCATGCCGCCATGCATCACAATCATGCGACTGCCAGTTGGGTGAGAACAAAGTACTGGATGTTATAGGCCTGCGGGCCAGATCTTAATTTTCTGAAGCAGTGGTGGGCCGGTACTAATATTTGAAAAGAGTTGAAAAAGTAAACGATCTTTTTCAAATTGTTTTATGATTGGTTTCTTTTAAAGTAAATAAATATAAAAAACTGGTGTTGAAAATAAGATTCATATATCCTGATTTAAAGAATGAAAACAAAGATAACTTTCAAAAAAGTTAAAAAAAATTATAGTTATTGTTTTTGGCGATTGCAATTAAATACCTTGATACATTTTTTTTATAAAAAAAAATTATTAAAATGTCAATGATCGTTGCATTTTTCAACACCAGAATATTAAAAAAAATCAATGAGACATGATAAAATGTATTCTAACGAAATTTGGATTCGAATATCCTTTCCTATTAATAACTTTTTGCGTTGTTGTGCACCTTTAATCAAATATTTAAAAAATATTTTAAAATTATTTTAAACACTCTCAAAACTGTTAAAGTGTAACAAATATACTTTTAATCATTTTCAATTTGTTATTTTTCGAAATTTCAAGTTTATGAAAAAATATATTTTTTGCTCCCTTATATCTTGCATCGTTTTAAGACATTTGATAAATATTTTTAAAATATTCGCCGAAATCTATTTTCAGAATTTATCTTTGTTTTTTAAAGCTTTTTTTTTCAACAAAAACTATTTCACTGAAAAGTTTTTCTGGGGAAATGGGGGAAATACATTAGTTTTTGATTACCTATTTATTTTAAAAAAATAGAAAACTGTTAAAAAAAACTTCAATGAGAAAGAAATTTAAATTTAGTGTCTTTTTGTACATTTTTAGACAACAGCCCAAGTTTTTTCATAAATTGCACAATTCTACTAAATTGATAATTTTGTTTTCGTGCACCATTTTTCAGTTTAAAAATATCAATATACAAATTATAAGAATTAAATTAAAACATGAAGAATGTTGTCATAATATGTTAAAATTTGATCTCAAGCCTATTGTTTTTAATTCAGACAATCAATTTATTTATTGAATAATTCATGAACAAAGGGCCGGTCATAGAACTATTTTGAAAAGCCATCGCGGGCCGTATGAAATGGCTTCACGGGCCGGACGTTGGGCAGGCCTGTTATAGGCTCTTTCGAAAGAGCACACGATTTTGAACCAAACTGCATCAAAAACTCGATCTCGATGAAAATGCATATGGGACATTTATGCGATCAGGGGCAGTATAGTTTTATTGAAATTGAAAAACTGCTTTGATCTTTTACAAATTGTGATCCTCAGTTGGAAAAGAAACACAACTCAATGAAACAATTTTTAAACATTATTTTTGATAAACTTTTACACATTTAAACTAAAGTTAACTTTGCGCAACCTAGGCAATTTTGGAGCTTTTCTTCTAAAGCAGTTGAAAATTTATCCTTAAATTTGAAATATTTGATTTGTATACGTTTTTAATGGAGACGCATGGTACATTATCGATTTTTGTCACTGGGACTAATATTTAAAGCGAATTCTGCAAGACAATTTTACGTTCATTGTTTTTTTTATGGACGTCAATCGAGATGGATAGGGACTACAGTTTTCAAACAATTTAAATTATAAAATTTTGACTTTTCTTTCCAAAAATTCAAAGCATTTAATTTGTAAATGTTGTAATTGGGCAATTGCTTTAAAGCTTAATCCATGAAAATTACTAAAATATATATTTAATATTCTCTCCATTTTTCCCTCTATTGTTAACGAATCGTGATTTAATAGTCACTGCTTACCCCCCAGATTCCCCAACAATGCTGATCAAGTGCCGCAAGTGCTCGAACCCGCTCGCCGCCATCGACGACGCCCACGTGCTGGCGGTCCATTCGAGGCGCGAGTTCGCCGCGGATTCGCTGCCGGCGTGCCCCACCGAGCGGGACAATGCGGAAGTTTTCCTGCACGAGGACCACCTGCCGGGCTGGATGAACGCGGAAATCGAGCAGACCCAGTGGACGCGGGGAAAGCTCAAGTGCACCAAGTGCGGCCAGAAGGTCGGCTCGTTCGACTTTGTTTCGGGCGTGCGGTGCAAGTGCCCCGTGGGTGGGAGTGTCCTTCCGGCGGTGCATTTGGTGCGGAGTAAGGTCGATTTGCGGAAGAGTGTCGGATAGAAAGGGAGAAGGAGAGACGAGGTTTGTTTTTTTTTCGCTTTTTTTTAAATAATTTATTTCAAACTCTTATGCATAAAAGATACAAAATATGTTTTTTTTGTTGTTCAAATTACGAGTAACCTTAAAATTTACTAGAAATATGTACGCGTTTACTGTTTTAAGAGACGAATTAAAAATGAAACATGTATAAGTGTACGTGTGTAAAGATTCGGCTTCTGTAAAAACTTACTCATCTAATATCACATTTCATTTTGTTACACTATAACGTTTTTTTTCTTTTTTCCTCCAAGATCATTGGATGATTTGTGATTTGTTTTCATCTGTTTCAAGCGATTATGATTGTTCGTCTCCTAGTTTATGTTGGGCGATGTTCTATCTCGTTTTTTTGCTTTCTAAACGATAACTTATGAAATATTATAAATTATGTGTCTAAAACTATAGTTAGAACTCATTTGTAGCAGTGGTTTGTGGCTGTTGTATGTACAGAATTCGTAAAATAACTTAAATTAAATTTGATGATTAGGAAAAGACTAGCATTTGTGCGATGAAAAATTAATTTCGATGACTAGGGAAACCCATTATTTCTAAAATTATTGAAATTACGTGAGATCAAACGAAAGCTGCAAATTAAAATCTACATTTGGTTGTACGGACTAGAGTCGAGAAACGGTTGACTAGTTTTTTTTCATGACTAAATTTGCTCGTCCGCAAAGTTGACTGACTAGTTTTTAGAAATAAACCTACTTACAGTTGACTAGAACTCTGACTAGCACTAAAATGACTATTTCTATTGGTGCTGACTAGACCTTACACAAATTGACTGCCGTTGAAACCCTTGTCTGTAAACCTACTTTCAAAAAACCCGAAGCAACAAATTTTGTCCGTTTTTTTTAAACCCTCCCCCTTTTTACACATGTAACTAATATGGCACAATTTTCCACTCGATTGCAAAAGCCAACCCCGAACCTGCTGCTGGTGCTTCCTTTCCTGGACAGTTTGTCACTTTCAAAGCAAAACCAAAGAATAATTAAACGAAACGAAAAAAGTCTGGCGAAAAAATCTCACTTAAATTGTCTTTCGTGCTTTCTTTTTGTACAAGCTTGAGCCTTTCAACCCGATTTGAGGGAACTGAAAAACGCTCAAAAGTGCTGGCGGGTATTGTCCTGTACACGGTAAATAATTTCGGTAGAAATTGTTGTTTTGCTTAAACCTAACCTCTGATGGCTTCTGAATGGTTTTACTCACTCTGAAAGATGTTACACGGGTAGTGGGAGAAATTTACAATTAAATAAGTTAAATAAATACGGTGCGCGAATATATTAGTCTCTGAATAAATTACTTTTTGTTTTCACTAAACTGCAGTTGAACGTGTAACTGTTTGAGTTTCATTGAGTATGAGACAGTAATGCGAAAAATTACAGTTTAGAAAAATGACTAGATGGAACTTATCTTTGGTGACTTTTGAAATAATTTAAATAAATATGATTCAAGAATATATTAATCTATAATAAATTAGAATTCTTCTCAATTCACTGCTGTTAAATTCATAACCGTCAAAATACGATCATGAAAACACTCATTTTTGATTTATTTTTAACCTAGTTTTGTTTCTTATTACTCAGTTTTGGGTGAACTTCGTGTAACGGCAAACAAAACTGGTTTAAAATTGACCAATAATAGTTATTTTTAATGAGCGTGTAAACTTCTCAAAATGACAGTTACGCATGCACGCACATTCAAAATTACTCAGATTTTTTCGCAACCAATCCCACGCTGGAATGAGTAGACGATGAAAATATCAGATTTGAGTGATTTTAGCTCGGATCACATAGAATTCTGAGTAAAATTCACCACAAACTGATATTTTCCTGAGTTGTTGAGGTTTGGAAAATTCAGCAATTTTTATTTGCGTTTTTAACAGCAATACATTTTGGAGAATGACTAGATTGAACTCTTCTTTGGTGACATTTAAATAATTTAAATAAATATGGTGCACGAATATATTAAGCTCTTGAATAAATAAATTAAATAGATCTACGCACAAATGCCCAAGTGACTAAAGCTTATCCAAAATAACTGACTTATTTAGTTCTATTTTAACAAAATCGGAGTAATTTTGGTTGAACTTGTCAACGTGGGACAGTAATGCATGGAGCGACATGAATACTCGAATGACTAGATCGAAACTCATCTTTGGTGGCAAATAATTTAAAATAAATAGGGTGCACGAATATATTAAGCTCTTGAATAAATTACTATTTTGCACTAAAACTAGGGAAATGACTAGATGGATACTCATCTTTGGGTGATTGAGAAATTTTTGGAAAATTTTCAAAATCGAATGTACAGAAGTGTTGGAGGACGATAGTGCTCGTAGCGCCACAAGTTAGAAAGGAAAATTATTAGAAAGTTTAAAGCTTGTTAGCAATTTTTATTTGCGTTTTTAACAGCAATACATTTTGGAGAATGACTAGATTGAACTCTTCTTTGGTGACATTTAAATAATTTAAATAAATATGGTGCACGAATATATTAAGCTCTTGAATAAATAAATTAAATAGATCTACGCACAAATGCCCAAGTGACTAAAGCTTATCCAAAATAACTGACTTATTTAGTTCTATTTTAACAAAATCGGAGTAATTTTGGTTGAACTTGTCAACGTGGGACAGTAATGCATGGAGCGACATGAATACTCGAATGACTAGATCGAAACTCATCTTTGGTGGCAAATAATTTAAAATAAATAGGGTGCACGAATATATTAAGCTCTTGAATAAATTACTATTTTGCACTAAAACTAGGGAAATGACTAGATGGATACTCATCTTTGGGTGATTGAGAAATTTTTGGAAAATTTTCAAAATCGAATGTACAGAAGTGTTGGAGGACGATAGTGCTCGTAGCGCCACAAGTTAGAAAGGAAAATTATTAGAAAGTTTAAAGCTTGTTAGTAGAAGGAAAAGAAAACGTTAGAGTTAGAAGTAAGATTTGCGGACGCTCGAGCATTGCGCCGGATTTCCTTACAAACTAGTCGAAAGCTTTGCTCCCAGTCTCTTACACTTGTGTCTAAAGCTATGTACAAACAGTCTTGTGTCTTTTTGGGCGATCCAAGTCTCTTATTTGGTGTGATGCTGTTTTCAGTTTGTTCGGTACGAAAATTTACACAAATCATAAAACCTATTCCGAGATAGAACACCGCCCTGTGTGTGTGTGTGGCGGGGGTACTTAAGCGACTAATGATAGGCTGAACTTACACGCACGGTTTTCTAGACAACCAAAGCGGTGGTGTGCCGAATGACCGATGGTCCGTTCCGCAGGTGGGCCAGCGCCGCTGCGGCGAGGTTCTCCTCCTCCGTGAAGCGGTCACAGTACGCCGACCGGATGGCGTCCATTTCCTCCTGCTGGTAGTCTTCGTTGATGACCAAGGCACGTTCCTCGTAATCGTCGTCGTCGTCGTCGTCCTCGTCGCTGGTCGATTGCTGCGAAGAACTGGACTGATACTGCTGCACGAGGTCACTTCGGAGCGGTGGTTCGCTGGCCACCACGGTGAACACGGTTTGTGGTAGCTCGGTCATGTGGTTCACGTAGACGGTATTGCTGCTATTCGAGTGGTTCGATTCTTCGCTGCCGCTGATGCTGCGGAAGCTGGACACGGTGTTGATTGTTGCTGCGCTGATTTCACTTGTTTCGGCACTTGATTGATTATGTTTGGGCTTGTTGACTTTCGTTTTGTTATGCGTAAGTTGGTGTTTTTTCAGGTAGGCCGGCCGTTTGAACGATTTGTTGCACTGTTCGCAGCGGTACTTGCACTCGGGATCTTCGCCGGCTTTGTCGCCGTCGCCCTTCTTGGCGACCTGATCGCGGGGTTTGTGCCAGCGGCGGTGCGAGGCCAGGTTCGCCGGGCAGTTGAACCGCTTGCTACACTCGGGACAGCGGTACTCGAGCAGAACAATGCACGCACAACGATGCTGAGCCAGTCCGAAGGCATCGTCGAACTCCAACCGGCAAAGCTTGCAGTTGTACGCGCCGATCACGTTCGGGATCGTAGCCAGTTCGGCGCGTACCTCGTCGGAGATCTCCACCAAATTAAACTGCGGATCGATGTCACCCGATTCCCGTGGGATGTCCCCGTTGATCACTTCCTCGAGCGAAATAATCACCGTGCCCGACACTGGCGACGTCGTCTCCTCGTCAAACTTCAACTTCCGGGCTGCCTTCGTACGGCGTTCCTTCGAAACCGGACCCGCCACCCCAGCCGGGTTCTTTGAACTCTTCTGACCCACCTTCGCGCCTTCACTCTTAACTGGTTTAACCGGTGTGGCTTCCTTGACCGGCTCCACTTCCACCTTAATCTGCTTGGCGCGCTGATGATTCCCATCGCGGTTCTCGTCGTTGTCCTCGCGGTAACGCTTCTTCAACGGCGACGGCGTCAACGGAGGCGTAATCGCACCGAAGCTCTGCTTCACCGTCAAATCCAGTGGCGACTCGGCGGTAAGCTTAGTCGTGGCGTTGTTGGCCACGGCTATATAACGCACCTTGTAGCTTGGCGGCAGGTCGGCCACCGTCGTCAGGAGGCCCATTGGCGGGCGGATTTGGAGCTGCGATGAAGCCATACTAGCATGTCCCACAATGCCCCCACTTGATACACACAACTCTCGAGTCCACACACTCTCACTTCATTAACCACTTCAAACAAAATAAAATCTCGTCTCGCACTCACTAACCTATCGATACGGTATTTACAAAGAAGTAGGAAAAACGGGGAAATACAAATAATCTACTAAAATCAAGCCGGATCAATGTCTTCCGGACCGAAGCCAGACGGCGAATGACACGGTTTCGGCTTGAGTCCTTGCGCTTTATATAGTGCCGAAGCAAAACCCCCCGAAAAGGACGCAAAGCCGAGCATGCGCAATCAACGCACGAGAGAGAGAGCGAGCTCGAGTCCTTTCGACCGACGCCCGAACGTGTGAGAGTAGTGGTGTAACGACGCCAGGCTAGACAGGGGTTTCCCCTTGGCAGAGAGCGAGCATTAAATATGCTTCAAGAGAAACGAAGGAAGAACGAACAAAAAATAAGCGGCACGCGACCCGAGCTTGGAAACATACACAAAAGACTCGGAGCACGTGCGGATGTACCGGCGATTCCTCAGGTTACCGCGCGTCGCGCGCCACCACCACCCAGCCACACTGTGTTGTCCGCACTTTTGCTCTGTCCTTTTGGGGTTGGTTTGGACATGGTGGCAACTTGGGTTTGGGATAACATTTTTTCAAATATTTTTTTTATCTTTTTTGCTTAGATGTTTGTTTTTATAGATTTAGGAAAATCTGTATCTTTGGAAAAAAAATCTGATCGAGTTTGTGTCTTGGGCAAAGTTGTAGGTATTTCTTTTTTTACACATTTTGGCGGTACTTCTCTATGGATTTTTGTCCTCTAAACATATAAAAAATTTCAAAAATTCAAAAATGCAGATTTGGGAACACAAAAATTTGTAAAAAAAGTTGATTTGAAAAATCGGCAAAAAAGTGTGTACCTATTTTTTCTGAATAGTTCTACAACAGGGGTGACCAAAGTATGGCCCGCGGGCAAAACGTGGCCCGCGAGTTGATTTTTTGTGGCCCGCAGACCCATTTTAAATAATCATGTAAAATGGTCCATTGATCACTTGTAAAGTGATTTTATACTTTTTCAAAATTAAGGTTTATTTTAAACCTTTTCATGCTGATCTTTTTTTAATTTTTGTCGATAAAAATCGAATGATTTAAGGAAAATAAACCCATTTGAAGCCTAATAAGCGGTCATGTTTGAATGATGCTGAATCTGGAGTGTTCCTTGAAATTTACTAAAACCAAGTACACCAACGAGAAGAGCAACTTTTTGTGAACATTTCTGTTTATTTTCACTTCTATTAAATTTTACTCTATTCCTTTTACAAGCACTTGAAAAAATATTTCCAAAATGCATTGGGCCACGCCCATTTTCCTATTTTCAGCTTAGTTTTTTTTACTTCCAGCGCTCTTTTGGGTCTGCTTAGTGCTGACAAAATTGATAAAATTTTAGGCGAACACTCACGAAAAGTAGCATTTATAGAGAAAATTTCCTGGCAGCACTTGCTCACTCCAACAGGCGCTGCACCAGCATGTTGGTGGTGTTGGTGGCCACCCTTTGTTCTTTATTTGCCTTCGCTTCTCGCTCGGTTTTCTTCAGCCTTCGATTGGAATGGGTCGTCAAAATTGAAACGTCAAAAGACTTGGCGCGTTTGCTTTTTTGATGGCGCTCATTTACATGTTTCGGGATTGTTTTTCAAGTGAGTGACCAACTAATGTGCAAAAGAACATGTTGCCGATGGTTGGGGGCAGTTTTGTATCGAAAGCGCCGTGAAAAAGTAAGTGAATGTGAAATGTTGATTTTGGCGAAATTCATTAAGCGTTTGAGGGTTTCTCGCGGGTGTCACTGTGTGTGCCAACAAAATGATGAGAAATGGTCTCGCAAAATAGAAATTATGATCAAAAATGCATTAAATTTGATCTTTTGGCCAGTAAATGGCATAATTTTACGTGCAAGTATTTTAAAAGCTTTTTTCGACAACCCTCCGCTCCCCCCCATTATTAAAATTTTCTCTAAAAATCACGGGCAAAAATATTTTTCAAAACAATTCAAAATATTCAAAGAAATTTTAGTGCAATTAGCTGAAATCAATTACAAATGCATTCCTCTGCGTTTAGAGTCATCTTGAGCATGTTCTGGCTTAGGCTGGTACAAATATTTTTAAAAGTTTTTGTCACCCCCCCCCCCCCCCTTCAAAATTGGGCCGAAAAATCAGGGGGCAAAAAACATATTTTTATAATAAACTTCAAAATTTCAATGAAAATTCAAGTGCAACCAACTGAAATCAAATTAAAATAAATTTGCCTGCGTTTTAAATCATTTTTAGCATGTTTGGGTTTATTAAAAAATGTTAAGATTTTTTGAAAATTTTCGACGCAAAATCTTTTTTTTCGATACAATTTTTGTTTTTGTCAGATCTTAGATTTTTTGAAAACTAATGATTGCAAAACAACTGAACTAGTGTAAAATGCATTTTAAAACACTTTTTTCATTTAAATGTGAAGACTATGGCTTGTTATTTAAATTTTTATATTTTTTGCCCCCCCCGCTTGACCGCGGCCAGGGCCGAGGGACAAAAACTTTTTTAAATATTTGCATCGGCCTTATTACAACAAAATGAATTTTAGTGCATTTTGGAAGAATAAATATGTTTTCCCTAAATCATTTTCTAACATTTTTTTTCGATAAAATGTTTGAAATTTGGCTCTTACCGATTTTGTATTAGTCATTTATAATAAAAAATAATATTACGCCGTCACATAAATTTGGCGGGTCACTTTTTTTGAAATATAGAATATATTTATTAAATATATAATATACTTATTTTATATTTTGTGTTTTTTATTATTTTTTATTACGGGAATGTTGAAAAAATACTAGAAATTTAAAAAAAAAACTTCAGTTGATATAGATGTATTTCCTAGTCTTATAAATTAAAATAACGTAATTTTTATAAGGATCATATTTGGCCCGCAAGCTCATTGAGCTTCAAATTTGGCCCGGCATCCAAAACCTTTGAGCACCCCTGTCCTACAACTTTGCCGAAGACACTAAATCGATCAGAAAATTCCATCAGGGGTGACATTTGGTCTGGGGAGGGGGGGGGGGGGGGGGGGGGGTGGGGGGGGGGGGGGGGGGGGGGGGGGGGGGGGGGGGGGGGGGCGGGGGGGGGGGGGGGGGGGGGGGGGGGGGGGGGGGGGGGGGGGGGGGGGGGGGGGGGGCGGGGGGGGGGGGGGGGGCGGGGGATTAGATTGGGTCATACAAAACGGCTGAAATTTGTATGACCCAATCTCACCCCCAGACCCAGTGTCATCTCTAATGACGGTATATTTGGAAAAAAATCGTAATTTTTTTACAGAAATCCTGCATGATATCTGTAATCACTTGTAACGCATTTAAAAAATGTTTTCTTTTCTCTACATTGTTAAATCATGTGTTGAAACTTAAATTATTCTCCCTTGACTACAAATTTACAGTTTGGAAGGAAGGGTCTCTAATCATACCTTAAAAATCATGGAAAAATAATTTAATGATACTTAAAAAAAAGTGATTCGTTTTAGATTTGATTTTTACATTTAGATCAAACGTGACTATTTTTTGGATTTTTGATAAGTCTGAATTATGTGATAATAAATTAGGAAAGAAGAAAAACTTCAGATTTTTTTGTCATATCTCGTGTTAGTTTGCAGTTGCGCCTTTTGTAAAAAAAAGGTAATTTTTCGATAGGTTTTACGAAAAATCAATTTGAAAAATGCTTTAAATTGTACATCTCACCGTCACGTCTCAACCCAAACACAATGGCAAATAAGTTTTATTTAGAGAAAACTTAAAATGGGGGTAGAGGACGTGATGGCTGGTATGACTTAATTCAAACTAAGCCGAGATGAATGCTTTGTTATTTTTACCATTTAGTGATAACTTTGCATCATTGAAAATAATGCAGGAATTTATTTATTTTTGCTGCACTTTCTTCTATGGTTTAGCAATTTAACTAATATTTAAACAAGTTCGAAACAATGGCTGTGGGAATTTGACGAGCAAAAAAGGGGGAATAATTTTGCAGAAGATGCTTTGAAGGTAAAAATCTCATTGCATTTTTTCAAATTAAGAAAAAAATCAGTGAATTCATTTCAAGAAAATTTTATTTTTCAATCAAGTTTTAGACAAGCTTTCACCATGTTTCTAACTGTGACCGATCAAAACACAAAACTCTGCCCTATCGAGTCCCACCTTTAGCTTGCTTTCCACACTGTCTCTCTTTCTCTTTCAATCCGCGTGCCATATCCTTCCTTCCTCTCAATTCAGGAGGGTGATTGGTGGTGGTGGTTGTGTTGGTGGTGATTCATGCCTAAACATATTTTTTATGATGCATTTCTCGTTTGCACCCTATTTTTTACACTCTCCGCTTTTCGGCTCAAATGCAACAAACGCTCTCGACGCTCGATCATGCAACTATTTGGTCCATGTTTTTACATAAAGCTTATTTTTTTTAATGGTTAATTATGATTAGTGTTGTTACCTGGGCCAGCGGCGACGTCGACGGCGGCGCCCAAGTTTTTCCGAGCTGGCGTGAAAATAATGGAAATTTATTCACGCAGCGAGCAACATTTCAGCAAGCTACTCAACCCAGGTACGCAACCCAACCTGGGTGTCGCCTGGTTTTCCGCTGTTCCGAATCAATGTGTTGCACCTGGACCGGGTTTCGCTTCTTCTTTCTCTTATTCCTACCCGCGTTTAACCTGGGGGTTCCGGATCTCGGCCGGAATGTGGTGGTATCTTTCAGAGCATTTAATTGATCGTGTGTGCGCACACGACGTCTATTTTTGTATCTCCAAATAATAGGGGTTTTGGGTTTTTGGCAAGCTGCTGCAGGAATTGCGATGCAGCCGGTTGACGGTTGAGGCTGCTATGCTGGAGAGGAGGATCGAATTTGGGATCGGGGTTGAACCTGGCCAGGTAACTCGCCGAGGTTTAGGCTGTTTGTTGTGTGTGTGTTCTTCTGACTTTGGAAGGGAAATGCAGCAGCTGGTCGCTGGATGTTGGTGAAAGGTCGTTGAACTTGTATTGTTTACATGTTGTTCAAATCTCGCAATTCTAATCACGAATATGTTAGTCTAAATTTTGTGAACAATAGCAATATTTATAAGCTTTTTTTAAACAATAAAAACAATTTTTTTCATCATGTCATATTTTTTCAGTTTAACACAAAGTTTTAATATTCTAAAAACGTAAAAATTTTCCTTTTCCTCTTTTTACACCCTAAGCTTCCATACACCCCGGGATTCGAACTGACGGCCTTTGGATTGTGTGTCTATCTGCCTACCAGCGACTCCACCGAGACAGGACCCAGGGAGACGACTCCTGGATTGAGCTCCCCGTCCGCCGGAAGGCGTGATCAGACAAATCAATGCAATTTTACATAAATTTTGATATCGTGCACCGTTTTCAAGTTATGTCCACTAAAAATTGATGTTTTTCTGATAACATAACTGTTTTACATGTAAATGTCATGCCCAAGCTTGACCATCATTTTTTCGAAAAGATCAGACAAAATCCTATAAATTTGCTTCAAACATGTTGAAGATTGGTTCCTGAGTTCCTGAGATACCGTATTAGGGTATTTGTCCCTATTTTGGGCCTACTAAGCAGAGCGCACTTTTAATTTGATGTATTCTCAAAGGCTGTTATTGGCAGTCTAGTTTGTTTTACTTGAATAAGTTGGTTTTTCAATGCTTGTACATTATCAACATTTTGATAAAAAAAAAACCTAATATCGCTGTAAAAGCACGCCCTGCCCCTATTTTGGGGATATTGTTCCTAGCATACGACTTTCTTTGTGCATATTTTCGGCCTACCTTCTGATTGATAGAAATCTCAGCTCGTACAGTACAGCCGCACACATTCGGTCGACAAACATGATAAATCATTGTGATGTTTTAAGCCACAAATAAACATTAGAATGATTGATTTCACTTGCATTACGTGCATAATTAGCTTGGACATGATCTATATTATTTTTTACGAGTTTTTAATAAAAATAAACAATTCTGGAGTTTTTTTTTGAAAAGGGCCAATAAACCAAATTTTCAGTTTTTGCTTTTTGGGTGTTTTTTAATACCCCTGACTCAAGGCGGTTTCAAAAACACCCAGATAGCAAAAACTGAAAATTTGGTTTATTGGACCTTTTCAAAAAAAAAAAAAACTCCAGAATTGTTGCGTTGCCACACAGCAAATAGCATGCAAAAGCATGCACATCACCTTCGTCAAAATAAACACTTAATATTACACACTGCATGTACATTTTTTGCAAACACAAAAAAAAAGTTCAAACCGACGGGATTCAAACTCAGCACCAACAGTAAGGACTGGTGCCTTAGCCCACTCGGTCATCAGACCTATGAAAATCCGGTCAAGTAGGTTTCCCATACTGATGGGCTACATATTTCAGGGCGTAAAATTACATAAAATTGCATAAAATAATGCAATATTTATTTTACAGTCAGCACTTTTAAACTCAGCTGGATTAATACTTTTAGCTTTGCAAATAACAAGCCCGTAATATACAAGAAAGACTGTAACATGTGAATAGCGCACACACACTGTCACAGTTTTTAGAAGTGTCAAATGGGCTGTAAATAGAGCCACGCTTTCGGAGATGGACGAAGTAACTTTAATCAGTTATTGATTTGGTGGCAGTTTAGTGATTATTTTTGCAATGGGCAAGTTGCAATTTGCAAAGCAAAATGTAAAGAGAGATATATTTGTTGCATTATTTATAATTTAAGAGGAAAATGTTAATTATCAAAATGAAGATAATGACAGCACGAATCATTCTCAAGTGGCAGATACCTGCCAGATTTGGTGAAATGCTCAATTTTGATGAATTAAGTTTGGTAGACCCAAAATAGGTACTAGGCCCAAAATAGGGACAAATACCCTACGAGGAAAACGAGGATTTCTTTACACCCAAAGGACAGGATCATTCGTAAATTTAAACAGCAAATCTCCAACATACATCGTCTCCTGACCTCTCTTCAGTCACCAAGCTGTGGTGGTCTAGGCAGCCAAAGGTTCCTGGTTCGATTCCCGTATACATCACCAAAATAGCGTTGAATTTTTAAGTGACGATAACTTTGCAAATATGCGATCGATTTTCAATGTCAATAAATGGAAGTATCGTGAAATTTTTAGATTTCTTCTTGCTAATTTTAAATGGGTGGGTTGACATAAACTATGAAAATTTTTAGCAGCGGCTTTATACTTATTTATTTATAAACAATATTTAAAGTACCACGCTTCTCCATTGAAACGATTTCCCAGTACAGTAAAATTGCTGTATAGCACCATGCACTATACGCCAAAGTTACATTTTTAAACCAACTAGTCATTACCTAGTTTTATTGAGGTTTTATAGCAGCTTCTTGATTGCTTAATAGTTTTATTAGGCCATTGAATAAGCAAGAGCTAATTAATAGGTTCTAACAATGATTTATGCCTCGGATATAAAACCTGGTGAAAATAAAAGCCGACTGGCTTTCAATACAGTTTTATGAAAGTTTTAATAAAGGCTTGAAAACCAGATGGCAATGCCATGCTAAACGGTTTTATCGCATGCTTCTTTAAAACCAAGGGTGTTGTACCTGTCAAGTGCCATTAGACATGCAGAAAGCTCATTTTAAACCATTAGCTCCTAAAAGTGTATTTAACGCAGCCAAATAGCATTGCTTAAATATGGCGCTAAACTTGTGGTCTGATTGAATATGATTGACCGCCATCTTTGCACAAAAAATTGTAAAAGTATAAATTTGATTAAAATTCGATGAAAACACACAATTATGATACATTTCTGACATCGTTAGCATAGCCATAAAAGTTCAAAAATAATTTAAACATTTTTTTGCGAAAAAATATAAAATTTTAACCGCAGATGATTTTGAGATTTTTGCCAGAATAAAATCTGTTTGTCATAAGACGCATGAAGACGTATGAAATGTCATTTTTCCCTAACTCCATACTAGGTTTTAACAAAGGCTTTATCAAGGTTTAAAAGAGGTTGTTAGGATTCATTTGTAAAGCCTTAAACTCCTATGTAGGTTTCATAAATAGGTCGTAACAACTTTTTGTGGAGGTCCTTTTGGGTTTTAAGTGGGATTGATCGAGGTTCTGGGGAGTTTGTTACGACTATGTGGTTTTATTGTTGGTTTTGGCTGATAGGTTTCATAGCGGTTGTGACAGCTTTGATAAAGCCTAAAATATTACTTGGGCATTCAATTAATGTACCGAAGTTCTTTTGATCTGAATCCTGCTGTTTTGACGTGGAATCGCTGCATTTATAAAAACCTTTTTGACCGGTTACGATAATTTGGTTAAACATTGGGCCGAATAAATTTTAATCTTAGTTAGAAAAAGTATTATATTTCCTTTTAAAATGCAGCAAGATGCAAGAAAAATCTAGAAAAATACAAATAAATTTCCAAGTATGGAACTCAAAGCAGCATTGGTTAAAGGTGAAACGATAAAGAAGAATAGAGAAAAAAGTAATCCATGCATGACTGTAGAATAAATTGCTGTGTAGTTTGGTGATTTGAATTTTAAGGTGTGATTGAACCTAATTAATTAAAATGCGGTTTTTTTTTCGAAAATATTGCGTATGAATGATATTTTCTTTCCATTTAAGATGCTGCCTTTTACATTTTTTAAAAGAAAAATCAATGATGTTTTGTTCCAATTTCGACTTTAAACTGAGATTATCCCTGAAGAAACAATCCATCCTCGCAGGTTGATTCACCTGTGCCTGCCGCCAACTCGAATACCCTTGGTCTTCCCCAAAACGACGTCTAGTCTTTTCGTATAAAATTTAATGTGGCAGCAATAAAAAGGGTCGTCGCTAAGGAATCGTCAAGTAGAATTACAGCAAAAAAAAAAGCAAACATGGAAGTAAACGTAGCTGAAAAAAAGGGCAAAGAAAACCTCCGATGTGTGGAGTAAAGAGGTTGGTTCGGGCAAAAACGAGCGCGAAGACCGTGAACTTGAACGACAAGAAGGTATCCGAATAACACCTCGGCAACCCCTCAGCGGAGCAGGAAAAGCAACGTTAGCTTCTCGGCGGCGCCGAAAGAAAGTGAGAAGCATCGTCCTTCCGGGCTAGAAGGGTGTCTCAAACAGCTACTGGCGAGGATATGTTGATGCGCATGTTGCACGGCGTCGTGAGCGTTTTCATGCCCAATTAGGTCGATGCAGGTTGTTGCCGTGTTGACAACAAGTGTTTTCTTTGGAACAGGATGGTGATCCGTTTAAGGGAGATCACCTTACTTTGGGGAAATGAGTGAAAATTTTGATTTGTGGTTTTCTTAGCTATTGATTGTCTTTATGGGTTATTAATTATTTTTCGCTTTGTTTTTGCAAGACTTAAGATCAAAGACAGTGCTAAAACGATTATAAACCTATAAATAGTAGGATTTGTTTTGGCCAGTACTAATAATTTTAAGTCTCAAACACAATTGAAAAAGTATTTTTAAAGTAATACAATTTCACAACATTTAAAAACTATCTTTGGATTCAAATACAATGAAAACGGTGTAACATTCTAATAAAAGCGATATTAACTATTCAGACTTTCCCTAATCGACGCACAATTACCACCCTCCCATGAGTCATTCAACGGGTGGTTGCATACATCCCTCTCGACGCACAACTCCCTCTAAGTTTCCTTAAGAAAATAAATCCCTCGGCTGGTAAGTGTCCATCCCTTCCCTATTCAAACTTCTTTCCCAGGTTGCCGGGTACCCACGGTAGGCTCATCCGAAACCGCAAAACGGTGGCGCCTTCCAGTCAAGTGAAATTCCACAGGTGTTACCACCTTTAACGTGGCTCGGTCCAAAAGACGCTCGTTTCCCATTCATGACAAGTTCCTCAAGTTGACAAACGCCTTTCTTCGACGAGCGTCCCCTCGGCTGCGTTGAATCACTCACTATATTTGCCCAAGTTCTTTATAGATATTCCTGATAGGAGGGCGACGTTGGTGTTGGAAAGTTCTATACACATTGAAACCCCGAATACCAATACACCGTAACGCTGTGTCGAGAGTCGGAAAGTGTGAGGGGTTGAATCCGGCACCCTTTTTTCTGGACTATTCCACGAAACCGTACTCTATTGCATATACGTAGAACCAACAGCTCAAGTTCGATGGAATAGTGTCGCACCCTTCAATTTTGTTCCGTCCAAACCAACAACAAAAAAAAAAGAGCCAGAACTGCCGCAGGACGCAGAGCAGAGCTTAAAGTGGGGAAATGCTTGCCTTAATAACAGACTGAGCTAGTTCCCTCGTTAGAGACGTACACACCAACAACAATGTGCAGCACTTTCAGGTTTGGTTTGGGGTGGGCAGAATTATTCGTATGAATTAGTGGCGATACGCTGTGCGATATGTGTAGGACGGTATCGCTGCCAATGCAATGGACTGGAGGGTTCCGATGGACACCGGTTCGATGCAGCTGTGATTTTTGGACAGCTTGATATTTGAGGAACAAATGCTCAGAATAAATAGATTATTATATAGACAAAAAAAAGAAACTAAAAATTCCATAACATTTCAAAAAATCAGACCATATTGATCACTAATTGCTAAATAATTTTTTTTCAAAGTTTTCTTAGATTTAGATAAATATAAATTCGCACAATAATTTTCAAAACTGTGCTATTTTTATCGATTTGCACATCAACTTTCAATTCAAATTTGTTTGGAGGCTTTAGTCAGTGCCTAAACAATTATATTTAATAAAAATGTAAGTTTACCCAAAAAGTGAAATATTTCACTGAAACTTGTCATAGGCGTCCGAAGCAACGGGAAAGCAAACCCGGGCAGACGGTAATAAGGTCATGATTTGAATTCGCGGACGCTTCGAAACCCGGACACCTCATCTTGTTTTATCAATTATTTGGATATAAGTTCGCATTATAAATGTCAAAAATGGGTTATTTGATGAATTCCAACATCAACTTTCATTTGAAGTTTGTTTGAACGCTGTAGTTAATGTCAAAACAATTAAATATAATAAAATTATAAGATTACCAATAATTCGAAACATTTCACGTGAAATATTTCATAGGCGTCCGAAGCACAGGGAAGGCAAAGCAGAAATTTATGGTTCTGATTTCCTCAAATTCTAGCAATTTTTTGTATAAAACATAAATTGTTTTGATGTTAACTGCTTATTTGAGACCTAAAGAATGCCATTCACTAAAATTTCAGTCCAAATTTGTGCGATACATAAGCTAAATCGAGTGTCCGGAATTCAAATCAAATGTGTCCGGAATTCGAATCAGCTTTTATAAGTGTCCGGGGTTCGAAGCACAACAAGTCATTTTAATTTTAAAATTCTGACGAAAAATGGTTAGAAAAGGCATATTTTGCATGCACTCTCTTAAAATTGACTGTTTATACTACATCCTGATGATATTTCTAAATTTCCAACTTATTGCATGACTTTTTGCAAGCTTAAACAAAAATGATATCCTACTAAGTGTCCGGGTTTCGAATCATGACATTAACAAAATTCATGGCGTTTCAATAACAAATACTGTTAAAATAACAGAAAGTGTTATGAAATCTTCTTTAAAAATCCATTTATGCATAAGGGTTTGATTGCAGTTTATGTTTTTATAACAGAATTTGTTATTGGTCTGATATCGGTTGAAAGCCAAACAACTTTGGAATAACAGTTTTTGTTATGGAAGAATACCGCCAACGAAATTGGGATGATCGGATTCGAATGACTTAAAATGTTATTATTCTGTTATTACAATATCAATCAAATAACATAAAATTCATAACGACGAATAACAAATCTTCTAATAAATAACATAAAATTGGTATTGGCCTAGTATTTTCAAATATAAAAAAAAATGTTATTTCCAAGTTATTTTCGTCTGCTCGGGAAGTAGTATTTCTTTGAAAAAAAAAAAAAAGCTGAAATCTAAAAAACATTACGGGAGAGTGGGAAGACTTGATCCTTTTTTTGAAACGCGCATAACTCTCTCAATTTCTTACAAAACTCTGAAATAATTGCATGAATTGCAAGCTTAAACATTCAACTATGTATGGATGATTAGGGTTTTCTATCAGAAGAACTCTTCGAATCATACCAAGCGTTCTGAAAAAAAATTTTAAACAGGCATTTATGAAATGTGGTAACTTGATCCCTTTTTCAACATTTTGAAAAAAATCTTAAGCAAAATGTTTCTTATTCATCCAAACTTTTGATTTACCGTAATCTGGGGTGAATCGGGACTACAGTCTGAATAGGGACAGCAGTTTCTAGAGCACTTAAAGCTTTTAAATTTGGAAATGGATGTACACATTTTGTTGGCCTGAGTCTGTTCTAACCGAAACCAACCAGAAAAATCAAAATATTGTGCTCCAACATGGTTAAAACTGCTGTCCCAATTCGCCCCATGTGTCCCGATTGTCCCCAGTTTACGGTACCATAAGTTACATATTTGTTTTACTATAAGTTACATTTTTATTTTTTGATAAGGCCAGAATTTTCAGAAAATCAGCGTTAATTTTTTTAGTGACGATATAAGTTTTATGAGCAAATAAACGTTAAATGTAAAAAATGGATCGTGGATTTTTTTACCATATCACATTACAGCTAAAAAATGCGACTTTTTCATCATCAGCGGATATAACTCGATAACGGTGCACGTTATTCAAATTTAAAATTAATATTTAAAAAAAACTAACTTAATGTGGTTGGTGCTTTCCTCACTCTGTACCAACAATGGGTGATATTATGGGTTTGGTTTGAATTATTTTAGATCCGGAATAAAAAGTTCAAAGATATTACTTCAGTGGTCATTACCTTAGGCAGGGTTGCCAGATTTTCAAATATTTAGACTCAATTGAATGGTTTTGATTACTTAACCAACGATAAGTCGGATGATGGAACCGGACATAGTTTACATCCATTTAAGTGAGATCCGGCTTCAAAAAAGTTCATAAATATCACTTAACGTGAAGACCTCCATCATTGTCATGATTTTTCGTTCAAAGATATAAATTTTGCGTCGCTTTCAATATTTTGACAAAATTCCTTCAACAAGTTGTTGAGAATAGTGCCCTGCACATGCTGATCCCTTTTGGTAACGATTATCCCATTCCTTGTAAAGTTATGGAAATCGTCATTAATCAATGATTGCCAACTAGAACGTCAATGACTGTGGCTCAAAATTATATAAATTTTGAAGCACAATTGATTTTGATCAAAAAATCCTTCAGTGGCTTCAAGAAGGCAACAACCGCCACATGCTGATTCCTTTTGGTGCTGAAATTCGTTAAATTGAATTTAATACATAATATTTTATAGTGATGATCAATTTTCTCCAAAATGATCAACGGCTTCACCTTAAGTGGTCATAACTTGAGACAGGGTTGCCAGATCTTTAATGTTTTGGACTCTTTGGAAAGGCCTTTCGATTACCTAACCAATGATGGGTCAGATGATGGATCTATCTTTTAAGTGAGATCCGGGCTCAACAAAGTACACAAATATCACTTAAGTAATCATAACTTGAGACAGGGTTGCCAGCTTTCAATTACCTATCCAACGATTTATAACATAGTGACATTTGGTACAATTTGAGGTAATTTATCTAACATCCGGATATATGCGAAAACACATTTTTATACATAACTTTTGAACTACTTATCAAAACTAAAATTTTAATGAAACTCGATCTATGGGACCCTAAACCAAGTCGAATGGTCTGGACTGGTTTGACCAAAATCGGTTCAGCAAGTGCTGAGAAAACTGAGTGACATTATTGGCAACACACATACACACAGACGGACAGACATTTGTTCAGTTTGCGATTCTGAGTTGATAGGTATACATGAAGGTGGGGGTGTGTGAGCTTTCTGTAAAAAGTGCATTTTTCGAGCAGGATTATAGCCTTACCTATGTGAGAAAGGCAAAATAAAAATAGGTCAAAATATTTTTTTCGATTTTTTCCATGTTTTTTAAAGACTCTTAATTTTTTATTGCCATCACTGCCAAAGATCTAAAAGTAAGATTTTTTTAAAAATTATATTTTGGGTAATCCAACTTCTCAATTAGACCTCCTAGACCCACCTTCATGTATACCTATCGACTCAGAATCAAATTCTGAGCAAATGTCTGTGTGTGTGGTGGGATGTTGATCAAAAAATTGTCACTCGATTATCTCGACATTGTCCGTTTTGACCTCATTCGATCCGTCTTGGGGTCCCATAAGTCGCTATTAAAAACTATGCAGTTTAGTTAAGTACTTTAAAAGTTATGCTAAAAAACGATTTTAACAAAAGTCCGGAAGATTGTAAAAGGGTGATTTTTGTAAGAAAACTCGTCATACGTTTTCAGAAAGGTATTTAAAAGAGCTTTCTAACGCGTTCAAAACACTGAAGATCTGACAACCCTATCAAAAGTTATAAGCACTTAAGTGTTATTTATACGCTTTTTGGATGCCGGATCTCAGATATGTTGATGAAAATGTTGTCCGGATCTCTAATGCGACTTATCGTTGGATAAGTATTCAAAAGAGCTTTCCAATGCGTTCAAAAAATTGAAAATCTGACAACCCTATCAAAAGTTATAAGCACTTAAGTGTTATTTAAGCACTTTTTGCATTTTGGATAGCACTCTTTAAATGTGAGGAAGGCGCCAACCACCTAAGGGTGGATTAAGTAACGTTTTTTTATAGTTAAAATTAAAAAATGGATATTTTTTAAGAGTGTTACTATTTTTTTAAAGCTGTAAGCAAGACCTTCAACATTGTAGCAGAAACCAGAACGATCAAAAAATCCGATCTCAAAATACGGATTTTTGAATATTTTAATGGTCTTTTTGTATGGACGGCTGCCAAAGTTGTATGGATACTTGTATGAAAATAAAATAGCTTTTTAACTATAATCTTTTCATTAGATCAAAAAACATGTTTTAAACATTTTTTTTATCTGAAACAGAATTTAAGTAGCACAATCTTTATAAAAGGACACAGATTTTGAAAAATAAAAATTAAATAAAATTAAATTGATAGTGTTTATAATTTTGAGGGTATCATATACTTTCATAGGTTCTTTTCGATTATTTTTGCTTAACGATATGCTTGACATATTTTGTGTGTGTTTTTACCACGGTAGCATTAGTTAACACTCAGTGTTTCAGTTCAGCTTGTCCAGTACTGCTAACTATAGGTTCTGCACAACCGGTACACAATTTTCTCGTGCAAAAGCTCACTTCTATGTGAGTGAGTTTGCTGCTTTGCAAACCCTCTGTGCACGTGCAAATGCACACACTCACACAAGTAAGGCGACTCATAACATGCACTTTGTTGCACCAGAGGGTCGAGATTTCCACATGGTCCTACACTCTGCGCTAAGGGTGCAGTGGCACCAGATTACCAGAAAAGTCCCTTTGCCTTGTACGGTGTGCATTCTCGCATACATTAAAGGAGGACAATTAATGATTTTTTTGTTATACTCTGTAGTTTAGCCCTGTTTCCTTCCAATCAATCCAAGTGAAACGTATTTCAATTTACAATGTGGAAACCCGGCCTTGCACAGCGAAGCTGAAAGAAAAAGTGCGTCGCCCGGGGAAAGCTAATTTATGCAAATACATTTTCCAGTTTGTCGACTTTCGAGAATTCTAATTAGGCCCGTGCGCCGCCGTAAAACTAGTAAAACTAAGCTTAGGCGCGTGTCACTTTGCAGGGTACATGACATGTGGGGTGGTTTTCTGGTTTGCGCATGTGGACAACCTAACCTCAAAAGGACACGCGCCACAGATTGGCGCAGATGCACACGGAGAAAAAAGAGTTCCCAAAATCGTGAACAAGCGTTCATGAAAATGGGAACCTCGAACAAAGTGTTCAAATTTCATGGTACGTTTTTCAAAATCGTACCATGGGATTTGAACACTTTGTTCGAGGTTCCCATTTTCATGAACGCTTGTTCACGATTTTGGGAACTCTTTTTTCTCCGTGCAGGAGATAATATGCAAAGCGGGTCGAATAATTTGAAAGTTTGTACGGAGAAATTTCATTATCCTGATTGCTGATGGAGGTCGGTCAGGAAGAGGAAATACGCTTCGACGGACGGTAGGACACTCGGCTCTACGGAATTGCTGAACACTATAATTTATGCATCGAAATGGAAGTGAACACTTTCGGTGCAAGATAGGAATCGTTCCAAAACAAATGCGGCTTGCTTTCATTTTGATCTGAGTCGAGTCTGACGAAATTGAATTTGCTTAACATAAATCAAGTACGAGGCATTCGTAATTTCAAAAAAATTATCGTAACATTCTGACGATTAAAAAACTGCGAAAAAATGTTTAGAAATATTACAAGTATATTACATTTAACTTTAAAAGTTCTTCAAATACCTTGTAAACCATATTCCAGTTCATGTAAACGTGTATTTTTTAATCCGACTGAAACTTTTTTGGTGCCCAAAGAAGCCATTTTGCATCATTAGTTTGTCCATATAATTTTTCTTACAAATTTGGCAGCTATCCATACAAAAATGATGCATGAATATTCAAATATCTGTATCTGTTGAAGGAATTTTTTGATCGAGTTGGTGTCTTCGGCAAAGTTTTTATTTATTCATAACTTGTTTTTATTAGGTCCTATTAGGTGCTGCGACCAGGTTGGGACCGAGGATCAGTTTAAAATTTAATATATAATAATAACAATAATAACTCCTTATATTCCGTACTTCGAGATCATGTAACTGACGAGGGTTACTTGGTCCAAGCGGGTCTTGCAGGTCTTGAACCTGTCTTCGGCAAAGTTATGGATAAGGACTACACTGAAAAAATTATGCACGGTAAAATTATTTTTGATGATTTTTAATTTCACTTTTTGTCACTAAAACTTGATTTGCAAAAAAACAATATCTTTAATTTTTTTTTATTTTCTGATATGTATTAAGGGACATTAAATACGAACTTTTCAGAAATTTCCAGGTTGTGCAAAAAATCTTTGACCATCATGAATTTTTGAATCAATACTATTTTTTCAGAAAATTTAAATGTTGGTCGCAAAAATTTTCAATTTCATTTTAAGATGTAAAATCGAATTTGCAATCAAAAAGAACTTTGGTGAAATTTTTATAAAGTGCACCGTTTTCAAGTTATAGCCATTATTAGGTATTTTTTTTAATAGTCGCAGTTAGGCCGTTGCAAATATTTTTTGAAGTATATTTCCCAATGGGGGGAGGGGATAGATCTTGCCTAATGAATATTAAATTATTACAATTAGGTAATTTTTAATAGATTCATGTTATTTCATCACAACAATGTAAACTCCTTACCTCCAAATTAAAATTGAGATTTTTTTTACGTTTTTGTTTACCATGAACAAATGAGATGAAAATTGTTTGTTCTCAAAAAATGCAAAAATATATTCAAAGCTTGCTTCAAATATTTAAAAACATTGGGTTGTTTGGAGTATAACCAACACTAAAAATCTTTACCATTTGTTCAAGAGCTGAAACCAGTATTTGTCATGAAAAACATAATTTCTGCATGTTATGATTGTGGATTATGCAATTTTATGATTGTGGATTATGGATTAATGTCCCGCCCGTGTGGATCAATCGGACCGCGCACTGGACCCACAATCCAGAGGTTGCTGGTTCGAATCCCGCGGCGGGCGTTCTAAAAATTCTTTGTGTAAATATGGGTATCCAGCGCCGTCGCTCCGTGCCGTACTAAAACACTTAGGAGCCCAGGGCGGCGAAGTCCTTGTAGTTAAAAGGAAGACACTACCCAAGTAACCGCGAAGCACTAAATAGCAGCATTAAATCAGCATTATATTGGCATTTAATACCAGCAAATAATGCTTCAAAACATTTAATCAGCACTTTTCCCTTGAGAAATATTTCAAGTGGCGCACAGTGATGCCGATTTAATGCTTCGCCAAACTGCTTTATCGACGTCAAGGCTGGGGGGGGGGGGGGGGGGAAAAGAACAGCTGCGCCACTCACAACACTTGGTGGTGGGCCTCCTTTGTTTTTTTTTCTCCTGTTGCGTTTCATGTGTGAGTGTGACACTTTGATGTTATTCTTACATTTTTCTCGTCAATCTCCAGGATGCGCGCCAGCCAACTGATGTATTCGGAATTGAGTGTTTGTTTTGAAAGTTTTAATCGATGTGGTTGATGCATCGAACATTAATTAAGACTTTCTTTCTGCTGTTTCGAGTTTCCGTTGTGATTTCGTTGGACGGAAATTATCGATTATCACTCAGCAAATTGCGGCCAGCCAGGCAAGTGCAGTACAATTAATTACGGTTTAAAAGGGACAAGCACTGGCTAACGGCTAACGGGAACTGCTTTTCCGAGGAGTGCTTGGTCCACGGTTGGCAAAATTTCACAAAGTGTATCAGACTTCCGGAAAGCAGCTTTTTGCTTTTGAGAAAAGTCATTCAATTTACCAGAGAACTTTTGATAATATCCTTTGTGCTATGGGAATATGTTATGAAAAATTTGACTTAATTACAGGCTGCGGTTTTGTACAAAAAAAAAAAAACCAAAAAAACACTTCAATCAGCGGGAATTGAACCCAGTTCACGCAAAAATGAAACTGATGCACACTGGGGAACTGCGCTTCCCGAGCAGACGGAAATAACTTGGAAATAACATTTTTTGATATTTGAAAATACTAGGCCAATAACATTTTATGTTATTTATAACAAGATTTGTTATTCGACGTTATGATTTTTTTGTTATTGGATTGTTATTGTAATAACAGACTAATAACATTTTTAGTTATTCTTCGAACAAAACTTTGTTATTATTTTTTGTTATTTTAACAACTAATCCGATCATCCCAATAACAGTTTCAGGTATTCTTCCATAACAAAAAATGTTATTCCAAAGTTGTTTTGGCTTACAACCAATATCAGACCAATAACAAATTTTGTTATGATAACATAAACTGTTATTAAACCCTTATGCAAAAATGGATTTTTCAAGAAGATTCCATAACAATTTCTGTTATTTTAACAATATTTGTTATTGAAATGGCATGAATTTTGTTATTACCGTCTGCCCGGGTTACTAGAACGGGGAGAAGGATTAAAGTCAATAAGAGCGTGCCTGATTGAAATGTTTCCCGTGTCGATGGGTTACTTTGTTGATAAACATCAAATGCTTTGAAGCACATTTTCATGGTCGTAAATGGTGATTTAATGCCAGTTGTAATGCTGCAAAGTTTTGGTACTTTAAAGCATTCGCAAAGCTTATTTACTACTTCAAAACATTCCAGTGCTGATTTAGTACTGAATTAATACTTCAATTTAGTGCTTGTGGTTACTTGGGTAGTGGTTGGTACTAGCAATGGTGGCCGACAGCTATAAAGTCAACTTCGTTCATTATGGATTAATTTTACTCACAGTTTTAATATAAATATTTCTCATCAAAAAATATCAAAATACATTTTCTTGTAGTCGAATGATTTTTTACATGCAGTCAAGCTGCTAATTGATCTTCACACTTATTTAAACCATTAATGTTGATGTCCTATACAATTTTGTAGCATAATATTAATTAAAACCAAGATCATAACAATTTTCAATAAATTTAAAATTTCCTGGGAATTCCCGGGATTTCACGGAAAATTGGCTGGAAATTTCCCGTTTCCCGGGAAATTTGTAACCCCGGGAAATTGGACGCTCTATTTAATTTTCATTTAAATTTTGAAGTTTTCGAAAAAAAAATTTTTCTGCCCCCTGATTATTCAGGCCAGCTCTGAAGGGAGGGGGGGGGGGGGGTGACATAAACTTTGAAAAATATTTGCAACGGCCTTATTCATTTTTTTAAATTAGTGCCCATGTCTGCACACCTGTGAAAAAATATTTTTGAAATGCTGAGAAAATTCTCTATATTTTGCTTCTTTGAACTTTGTTCATACGACCCTTTGTTGCTGAGATATTGCTAAGCCAAACAGGAAAATTAAAGTTTTCTAAGTCTCAAACAACCCACCATTTTCTAATGTCGATATCTCAGCAACTTATGGTCCGCTTTTCAATGTTAAAATATGAAACATTGGTAACTTTCCGATCTTTCCGAAAACAATATTTTTTTTTTTTTAGTAAAGACTAACATTTCAAAAGGATGTAATATGGAATGTTTGGCCCTTTGATTTAAACTTTTTGAAAATATTGTTTTCGTAAAGATCGGAAAATTTCACGAATGTTTCATATTTTGACATTGAAAAAACGGACCATTAGTTGCTGTGATATCGATATTAGAAAATGTTGGGCTGTTTAGGTGAGACTTAGAAAACATCAATTACATATCCTGTTTTTAAATCTTTGCTTGACAATATCTCAGCATAGAAAATTCAAAAATAAAATATGCACTACAAACCTGTTGATTCTGTATGACTCATTCATTTCCACGCGCCTGCCAAAGGATTATTCATGCAACAGTCCTGAACAAATATACCAGGTCTAGCCGACGACACCAGAAAATGACGTGGAGGAGTTTGCGTTTGGGTTCGGACCAATGATTCATACGACTGCCGGGTTTAAAATTAGTTCAGACTGCGAGACTCCTGCCGTGGGGCGCCACTTGTTGGACCCAGAAGTATGACGCATTGTTGATTTTGCTGTTCGTGAGCAAGATTATGATGGCGATAAGTTTGGTGGATTAAACATTATTTCTATTTTAAATTAAATTAAAAATTATCTGCGTAGCGATTAGTTTACGGTTTGAGAACGTCATTTATCATTTCAACCCATGAAGTGTATCGAAATTCCCTTGACAATTTGAATATCTTTGCACCCCCTCTTTCTAATCCATGAACTTCACCCTCGTAATTCCTGTCTGGAAGTGTGATGCTCATATTTCCATTAAAATTACAAAACTTCAAAATGGGTAAAATCAAAACTATAGAAACGCCGCACTCCCTCCACCTTCTACCATTGCGCGCACGATGATGTGCACAAATTTATCAGTGTCGTGTAGCCAGGCAAGCATCAACTTTCTCACCATAAAAGTGTCAGAGGGCCAGTGGAATAAATATTGAATTACCGAAATTGCGGATCATCGGCAACATTACGGTGGGTTTCGGAGGGAAGGTTTTTGTAGGGTTATTGCACGCTGAATGATAATTTCAGAATAATTCAAAATATTTTATTTAAAATTTAACTTGTAAAAAATAAAAAAAATGGTTGGTTTAATCCATTTACTTTAAAAAAATATCTAATTAATGACTTGTAGAACTAGCTAGGAAATTGAATCTTACATAGCTCAATTATGTTAAGTTTTTTTTAGATCAATGTGTTTCTCTTCTGTGGTCTATTTTTTTAGATCTATATTAAATACAGATAAAAAAATTTAATTTTCGTACCACAACCCTAAAAGTCGGTAGCGCTATCAAATATTCGATCGGCTTTCCTTGACAAACAGTGCGTAATTAAGGTTCGACCAAATAGACCGAGTGTACACAGCCAGGGCACTCACACAATAAATTTTCATTTTGTGTCAACATCTCAACATAATCCCTTTTCGCTAGCAACATAGAACTCGACTCGGAATCTATCCTTCTAGTGAGGCATTAGCAGCAGCGTAAAAGCCAATCCAAATACCTCAATTCACGGATGCTTCCAAGGAAGAGGGTGTAGCATTTCGCCAAGAAGAAGCTGGAATTTCGGGGACTTTCCCAGCCCGAAAACAACAACAGCAGCCACCCCGTTGGAAAAGGGCGGGAAATGCTGCTGCCAGTGAAAAATGAATTGCACCGAAGGATTCTGCTAAGGAGCGTCGTCTTCGGCGGCGGTGCGCAGACAGGACACGTGTCTCGAGCATACGCCGGCAAAACGAAGTCATTTGTTTACATTCGGGGATATGGAATGGTGCGCTGTATGGGGATTTGGAATAGAAGATGGTTTGAGAGTGGAAAGCTTGGTCAAGCTTGGGGAGGGAAATCTGGGAAAACAAAATCGTTGGCGTGGGGTGATAAAGTGAAAACGACATTGAAAGAATAATCGTTATGCGTTTGCTTTGAGATCTAATTTAATTTACTTCATAAAATTAAGACCTGGCAATGATGCAAAGCAATATGATAAATTCATTCAAACGAAGTATACGAATCGATCTCTTTAACTTTGACAATTATTACAATTTTGTTTTTGTGATTATTTTGTCACGAGCGAGAAATCAAAATTCATAATCTAAATTTTGATTTGTTGCTTTTATCATTTTGAACGAACCAAAGTTTCAATGGAGTTTAGTTTACTTTGTTTAGACCAGGGGTGCCCAACCTTTTGGCCCAGCGGGCCAGATCTGATTTTTCCGAAGCAGTGGCGGGCCGGTACTAATGTATGTAAATGTTCAAAAAAGTAAACATTTTTTTCATAAATTTTAAATATTTGATAAGGTGTTAAATTCACTAGTGCAAATAAGATTCATATATCCTGATTATAAAAAAGAAAAACAAAGATAACTTTCAAAGATGTTTTTATTTAAATTTATGTTTATTTTGTTTAAAGTTGTATAAATGTTTTTGTCGATTGAAATTAAATACCCTGATATCATTAACTTAAAAAGATCATTCAAATTTCGTGGTTGAAAGTTTTTTTTAAGTTTGAAAAATCAACGAGACAAGATAAAAATCATTGAAACGAAATTTGGATTCAAATCATCTTTACGAAAAAACATTTTTTAAGTTGTTTTGCACCTTTTTTCAAATATTTTACAAAACATTTCAAAATGATTTTAAAGGCTCAAAATTTAAAAATGTGGAGAAAAATATATATCTGATAGTTTTAAATTTATCATTCTTCAAATTTCCTAAAATGATTGAAGTTTTTGAAATAAATTGCTATCTGATTTCTTGACTCATTTTGAAACATTTTTTAAAACTTTAAAAATATTTGCAGCGATCTTTATTGTCGATATGATTAATTTGCTTTTTTAAAGCTTTTTTCCAGCCAAACTTTGTTATTGTTTTGCTTACTCATTTATGAAAAATCAATTCAAATCAAAATCCTCACAAATGTAACAATTCAAATAGAAGTAAAAACAGCCAACATTTTTAGAAATTTATATTTGACACTTCTTTTTGCACATTTTTTAAGTTTAATAATTGGTTCTGAAAATTAATATAGAAATGATAAGAATTAAATTCAAATATAAAGAATGTGAAATAAAAAAATACAAATGCAAAATCCAAACAAAACGTTGAATTAGCAACATGGTATGTCAAAAGCAAAAATAAAACAAATAAATGTTTTTTTCAAAATATTGAAAAAAAATAATCTAATGATTATATTTTAAATTTTGACACTCAATTTATTTATTGAGTATTCCATAAACAACCTTTAGGGCCGGTCATAGAACTATTTTGGTTTAGACAGTGTAGGGTATTTTAACCCCCTTAGTAGAGCCGAAGCACATTTTTCACAAATTTTCAATATTTTAAGCACTTTTTCATAACTCTTTGTACAAAACAATGAAAACTGAAGTCTTTGGAACAATTTTGACTATTTGTTTCATCAGTTTATTTGTTTTTGAACGGAAAAATAACCAATTGATTTTTTTTTTGAAGTTATGGACCCCCTTTTCCTGTAGTGGACCCGGGTCCATAATCCGATTGTGGACCCGGGTCTACTATAGGCAAACTGTTATTTTTATACCAAATTTAACCGATATTTGATGTTTTGATGCATGGTGTAGGTCTAATGATAGATATAATGTTTTGTTAACAAATTTGGCTTTAAACAACAAAAAAACCTAACAGACATTTAAACACATTTATTTCCGAAAAAGATCAGAGATAACGTTTCAAAAATCACTGTAAACATAAAAATAATAAAAAAAAGTAATTTTGATGCACATTTTTTCATATTAATCACATAAATGGTTGACCGAAAACTAAACAATAGTTTTGTTTACATTTGCTGATAAAACCACGCATGTTTATTTAAAAAAATGTTTTGTTCTTGATTTATTATTATGAAATATTATTTCAAAATGAAATATGTTTTTTAATGCTTCAGTTAAGTACAATTGACCATAGTTTTGATTAATTATATTTTTTACGTCTTCAGCATTTTTGGTACTTTTAACATGAAACAGCTATATTTATACTCATAATTGAAAAAAATATGCGTTTAGGTTGATAACAACAAGCATTTATTGTATGTTTAAGAGAAACTTTTGCTTAAATACACAGTTTTCTTCATTTTTGAAGGTGTCCACTTTTGGAACAGTTTGGATTTTCGTTGTCCTATATTGGACCCCCCTAAGTTTTGCTCGAAAATGAGTAGTTCTTCGCTTTATTTTAGTAAAGTTCCTTAGAATTACATTATTTCGACTAGCTGAAGTTAAATAATCAGTCAAAAAATGATTGAATAGTTAATTCAATCATAAAATATAAATGCAGTTTTGTTGTGAAAATGCTAGTGGCCATGGCTGATTTCAGATGTCGAACTCAAAACACTTATTTTGGTAAAAAGGACAATTCAACATCAGTCAACATTAATTTAAATCAGGGGTGCCCAAAGTATGGCCCGCGGGCCAAACGTGGCCCGCGATGTGATATTTTGTGGCCCGCGGACCCATTTTTAATGATCATGTAAAATGGCCCGTTGACCACTTGTAAAGTGATTTTATACTTTTTCAAAATTATGGTTTATTTTAAGTTTTTATATGCTAATCTTTTTTATTTTTTTGTTAATAAAAAGAAACTTATGGTTTATCAATATTTTGATCCCCACTTAAGGATACAAATAATTTGTTCAAAATATTTTATAATTAAAACAATTTCACACGTTTCAATATGAGTGAAACTAGTAAATATCGTCAAAACTTTCATCAAACATTTTTAGAAATATAAAAAAAAAACGTTTAAGTTTGACTTAGGTAGAATTCTGTAATAGTTGCAAAAATAAAAGTTTTCTTTATTAATTTACAAGTCACCCTCAAACTTACATTGCACTTCCTTAGGGATTCGAGCTCATTACAGTTAGATAACGAATCTGATTGACTATCAACTGATTCAGGCAGACAAGCAGACAGACAAGTTTGCAGCAAATATTTTACAAAGCTTTCGTCGATCAACCCACCCTCCACCATTATTAAAAAATTGACTCAAAAAACCAGGAGCATAAATGTATTTTCAAAAAACTTAAAAAAATGAAATTTAAGTGCATTTAGCTGAAATTAATTAAATATGCATTCCTTTGCATTTAAAATCATTTGAGCATGTTTGGGTTTATTAAAAATAATTTGAATTTTAGTGAATTTTCGATTAAATAAATAAATGTTGATTCGCTTTTTTTTGAAAAAAAAATGATTGCAGGTTAACTATACGGCAGGTTATTTGCCGAGCTCCTGTGGTCTATTGGTTACAGGTTTCGTTTGATAAACGGAAGGTCGTGGTTTGAAACCCACATGGCTTGGCACCACCTTTCCTCGTACTTTTCACATGTTTTGAGGACCGGCTGTGCTCTGTATATTTGCATCTGCGGAGTGCGCTGGGCCCAACCGCAAAATGTGCTTGGAGGGACAAAAAAAAACTGCTTAGCAAGAGTCCCGGGCTTTTGGGATTTCACTGGGAACACATCCTAAGTAGCGTAATAAAAAAGTGCACTTCAGTTCTAGCGACACATATGGAAAGTACAACAGCACAGAGGAAAGGAAAAATGTTACGGCGTGTGGACAGATCAACACACTTGCTCAACAATAGCGCGTGTGCTTTGTTCCCCAAATGCCCAAGAACAGCAAATTGGCAGCCTCTGCAGATCTAAAAATAGATCAGCAGGTCGACAATAGATCAAATAAATGGTCGCAGTGGACTTATGGCAATCAAACAAAAAAAAAAAAAACTATACGGAAGCTTAAAACATTTTCTAAAAGTTGTTTTTCATTGAAATGTTCAAATTCTGGATCTCAACGATTGTTCATTAGCCACACTTAACTTATAGAAGAATTGTTCAACATGTAATGTCACAACAATTTTCGAAATATAAAAACAAAACTTTATTTTTTTTTGAAAACACAAGTACATTCAGCTAAGAACTTTTTTTTTCAAATACCAGAAACAACAATACCGAATTTGGCCCGCAAGCTCATTTGAGCTTCAAATTTGGCCCGGCCTTCAAAAACTTTTAGCACCTCTGATTTAAATGATGCTGAACATGCCAAATAAAAGATTTGCAGGTAACAACACGCTTGAAATTGTGATTTTATTGAATTTTTCATCAAAAACCCTTCAGAGGGTCCACTATAGGAAAAGGGTCCACTAATGGATAACGTACCGTAAACTGGGGTCAATCGGGACATATGGGGCGAATTTGGACAGCATTTTTAACCATGTTGGAGCACAATATTTTGATTTTTCTGGTTGGTTTCGGTTAGAACAGACTCAGGCCAACAAAATGTGTACATCCATTTCCAAATTTAAAAGCTGTAAGTGCTCTAAAAACTGCTGTCCCTATTCAGACTGTAGTCCCGATTCACCCCAGATTACGGTACCCTATAAAACGGTTCAACCGAACCGGATTAAAGAAACCTAAACTTACATTTACGTTTAGATCCGTCGCAACTTCAGTCCTGTCACTAAATGTGGGTGCATTAGAATGCCAACATCAATACCAAAACAATAAGTTTGCATTATGTTCCACATCATAGGTATTCATTCCACCAGAAACCCAGTCTCAGCAGTAAAGTACGCACTTCATCCCTTTTTTCCTGGCATACGGGCGAACGGAATTGCCACTATCGATACGACGATCGTCGGACGTCCTGTTCGGAAAGGACTCTAACCGTAGGAGGAAAATATAAGCCAACAGAGGAAACACGCCCCACACAATCTGTGCTGATTTTGCAGCCCGCGATGCCGAGGCCCATTCGTGTCCTTTGGGACGTGATTAACGAGAAATAAGCACCTTCAATGTTCGTTACACGGCTGCATTGAGCGCACATGTCCCGAAAATGACTTGACGGGAACCATCATAAGCATTTGGCCCACGGAACGAAACGGATATCGGGACGCGATGGATGCGGGTCCGGTGTGTTTGTAGCTATTCATTCTAGATGCGGCGTTCAGAACGGATATGTTCAGAAATTTGGAAAAAGATCAATGCAAATCAGCGGAAATGGAACACTGCCATTGATCTTTTGTATCTTGAATGAATAGTTTGATTCAAAAATACCAATTCTTTCTTACAAGGGCTAGTTTTGCTAGTAATTTGATTTTTTTTAGTTTATTAATCGATTTCATTGATTAAAATTTAAATGTATGACGCCTTGAAGTTTTGCATAATTTCCGGCATAGCTCTGTGAAAAGGTTTTTGTTATATTGACCAAAACCCCATATAGGAGAGCCTAGCCGAGGTTGCCCCCATCTGACAGTCGAATATATAGACAAATCTGGATCTTTTGCAACCAGAGGCAACCAAATTGGTAAATTCGATCAACAGTTATAAGATTTTTAAATTTGTACTTTTATCACATGAAACATTTAACTGAAGTGCTGTGTATTTTGACTTTTACTACAGTAAATCAGAATTAATGAAAGATAAAAAAATATTTTTATTTTTACTGTGCGCAGTTTGCGCTTGATATAAATCTCAACCCCCAAGATGGCTGCCTTTAGCATCCCCCTGGTTCAATACGTCAAATACTGTATCAAGTAGGCGAATACCTGTTTTACCCATAATCCGACAAAATGCTAAATAATATTTTAATTATTTCAAATGGCATTTTTTCCAATGAAATTCAAAAATTCCAACACCTCAATCTAATGTAAAATTTCCTTAGGATTCCGAATACTTCAAAATTAAGACTAAAAAATGCTGTCTTGTCTTACAGGGAAAAAGTTAACGTTGTAAAATGTGTGTTATAGAAAAATCATAAAACTATGCGAAAAACTGCAATTGGCCAAAAAGTTAATACCGTAGGCTTAAAGTGAAATTCCCTAACTTTTGACCTATGGGAGTATGGGTGTTGGAGGCTGTTGCAAAGATATTAAGGTTTTAACAAAATCCATTTTTAACAGTAATTTGCAAAAACTATGAAAAAAAGCCAAACCAATCCTGAATGTATATAGCACATTTTGAAGTGCTTCAAAAAACCTTTCGAATGCACCTAAGAGAGTTGGAATTGATGAAGTTTTACGGAAATGCGAACAATTTTAAGATTTTTCATGTTTTTTTACCTCAAACTTCAATGCTCGTTTTACCCCACTTCCCTTTGTCGTAGAGGGCTCATAGTTGGCATGAGTTCATCTCATGTATAGACAAACAAACGCTGAAAGTTTCATCCAAATCGGAGCAACTCGATACGACCTCTAGAACAAACCGAGCAGAATCTACAAATTCTGCCTCTTAAATATCCGCACATATTATACTTTTGCATCAAATTATCTCACACTCCCGAAAAAAACCTTAAATCTTATCTCAAAGAGTTCATCAAGTAGGGGAATTTATCGTATGTTAGACATGTTGAGGATTTGATCTTATTTCCATCAAATTTGCAGACTTTCCCTTTTGTAACAACCTTTGTTGATAAACTTTTGATTAAAAACTTGCATGCTCACTAATGCTTCTCCTGTTGTAATTGAACGTCAAAGTGCCGATATGCCAACAAATGGAACGTGATGGAATTACATGTCATTCCTCTATTTACTCTCAAACGCTCGGGTAGTCATTTGACTCTTTTTTTCTTAAATGAAGTTATCGGCCAGATATGTTTTTTAGGAACCCAACTTTAGTAGTTTATTTTGCACATAAATTGGGAAAAAAATTACCTCAAAAACATACACTACCTTTTAAACTTGAATTGCGGTATAATTTTACATGAAAAAAAATCTCAATTTCTTTCCATTTTATGCCAGAAGTTTTTGTACTTTTTTACAGTGCGCAGTTGATTTGTTTTGGTTCCGTAATGAACAGCTGTTCTTTTGTTCTGGCTTTGTTTTCGTGCCGTAAATGACATTTCCCTTTTGTTCTGGTGCCGTAATTGACAACTGGTGATGGCTGCTGTGGAGCTGCCTGTAGTGATATATAGACGTCGCCCCCTGTATTGAACACAGGGTATAAAAAATCTATTTTTTTCAGAAATGTTTTATTAAATTATTTTTTAAATCAAATTCATGACTCCAACACCTGAATCTACAATCTTTTTCAATGGCATATTCTACCAATTTGACTTTTTAGCAAATTCGGACAAGAATTTGTGTTCAGCCGTAAAAAATACCAAGTACATTTATTCTGGTAAAAGGTATAAAAACGTATTCCTGGTGAACTCTCAGCTTTAATTAAATTGAGTTCTAATTTAGGTAATTTACAAATACACTTGTTTATAATTCCGATTTTGCAAATTTTCAAAAAGGATTTGATTCGAAAAAACTTAACAATGAAAAGTTAAAAATGAAGGTTTTTTTTCGTATGACTGGGATTACAAAACTACCTGGTTCTGATCCTTTATCCTATGTTTTTCAAAAATATTTTTTAAACAGTCATTTTTCTATTGATATGGCTGTTGAAATATTTTTCAAAGTTAATGTCGCCCCCAATCTCATATTTTTCGTGAAATGTTGTAAAAAATACCGTTTTTGAGCGAGCAAAAAAAAATCAGAAAAATATGCCTTCCCGTTTGTAATCATAGTAGCCAATGTTTAATGTTAAAATTGCTTATATATGTACTATGAGTTTTGAAAATTCGTCACTTTTTGTTCACTAAAATGCAAATATCTCGGCTTTGCGTGGATATAAATTGAATGTTTAAAAAAAGGAAAATGTTCTCCGTGATATTTCCCACAAGCTGCATGCATTAGTTTTGGTTGCAAAATTGTTTGGCTCGTTTTACGGAGTGATTTATGAAAGTTTTTCACAATAAATACATTTTTTCTACCTTAAACGCCCTGCTTTTGTGGATTATACCTGTACAGGAATTTGTTCAGGGGACTCTAAACTATAGCTTGAAGCCCCAGGCGATCAACTTTGATTTACTTTTGTATGCGTATTTCTAAAAAATACTCAAAAATTAAACTTTTTTCATTCAAGCTCCGCGCACGAGTTGTAAACCATTTTTGAGATTTTGTTGTTGTATGGAAACGTTGTTCCTGACATCCTAATCTATCATTCTAGGGGTGAGCACCATAGTTTTGGCCACTTTTCTTTTTTTTTTGGGACGCCCTTTTGTATACAGATTAAAATACGCTAAAGCGACAAAAATCTTTTATTAATTGGATTTTTTTCATATTTCTAGAATATTTTTGCATTATTCACGTTTCGTGACATTTCCTTGAAATGTAATGATTGTTTCAGCCATATCAAAAAAAGAAATGTTTCATGAAATGTTTTCATCTCCATAAGGCTTTCTACGAAAAACGAAGTTGACTTTATAGCTGTCGGCCACCATTGCTAGTACCAACCACTAGTGTCTTCCTTTTATCTACAAGGACTTCGCCGCCCTGGGCTCCTAAGTGTATGAAAGTATGGCACGGAGCGACGGCGCCGAATACCCATATTTACACAAAGAATTTTAGAGCGCCCGCCGCGGGATTCGAACCGGCGACCTCTGGATTGTGAGTCCAGTGCGCGGTCCGATTGATCCACACGGGCGGGACTAAGGCTTTCTAGGCCCAGTGAAAAAAATATAATTTAACTCAAAAATGACGAACTCCTCGTCACAGTGTCCTGATGCAAACAAAGATCGAGCTGTAGCTGTCACAGCCCTGCGAAGTATGTTGGCTGACATATCGGGCACTCAGTCAAAAAAACCAGCTAGAAGTCGCCTGACAAAAAATTTTTGCTAGAAAGAGATAGGAAACCTGATGCAAACAAACGTCCAGCTGTCATGTAAACATACTTTGAATGTGTTGGTAAATTTCTGACTAGAAAGCCTTATATAAAATATTGTTATGAATAGTTTATCAAATGTTTTTTCGATCATCCAAAAAGTTGAACTTTTAAGTTTGTTGCAATATCTTGTAAACTGCGCTGGTAAACTAATTAAATTTATCTTTTTATGAAGCAGAATTTACTAACGTTTTTAAAATACAGGGAAAAATTACCTAATATAAGAAATAAAAAAACTACATAATTTTCCTTACATTGCTGAAAATGCAAAACAGCGTGAGAATGTATCGTTTTCCCACATCTTAGCTTGAACAAAAGATTTCTTCGAACAAATAACTTCAAGTGTAAATGAACCCTCAAAACTATTTGTAACGAACCGACTAACAATTATACGGCGCTCATACGAACCACTTGAAATAAATATATGCTCATTTGTTTTCCCTAATACGCCCATCATCGGGTAGGCAACGACGACGGACGTCTTGCAAACCAAAAGGTCCAACCCGGTTTCAAGAAGGGAAAAATCATTAGGGGTTGCAACCGCACTCACCCCACTGGAAAGTGAGCCCTCACACTACCCTCATCCTTGAAGAAAACGATTTTTAAAGTAGACAGAGAAAAGGAAAAGTGATTTTACAAAAAAAGTGATCAAGATTACGTTGCGTGTATTGTATTGTGCCGTATGCAATAATTAGACTGTAAAATTTCCATGCAACAATAAGAAACACTTTCGAGTGCCATTCAAATCGAGGGTAGTGCTCGAGATCTTGATTAATTCCTTGTTTTTCTTTGATTAGTCGTCTCGGGGTTCCGAGGAGGGAACCACAATGCCGCGGCGGGGCGCCAAGGGATGCGTTTAATCAAAATGTTTCAATCGCACTGTGCGTTACAATTTTCAAGTTTTGCGGTGAATGGTCCAACACGCAGCGAAAATTGGCACTCACTGCGACAAAACCATGCTGGCTGGTGGCGGGACTGAAAATTTCTCAAGAATACCTCCATGTATGATCCGCCAAAGGGCACGGCGGCCGGTCTTGAGTTGGCCAATCTCCGGTAAGAAATCTCGAGATTGGCCGTATGGTTAAATTACAGCCCCCGGGGATAGTGAGGGAAAAGAAGTGGTTCTTGCCCTGGGAAACAATTGTTTCGACCAGAGGTGATGCCTATTTCGAGATGTCGAATGCATAAATGGGATTGATCTTAAGAAAATGATATCACACCCTTGGGTTGCTAATGGGATTCGCAGCAATGAGGGTTTTAGCAAATGGTGCTCTAATTGCATTTGGACTGGGAAATCGTGAGAAAGTTTTAATTAATTTTCATTACATTGCATGACATTTAGAGAACATAAAATCTAACGTCAGCTAGTACTATTTTTTACATTAAATAGTAAATAAATAATATTCAATTATATCCTGATGGATATTACACACAGACAATGTATACCGCTGATGGTTTTTATCGACAGGATTGATGTCAACCGCCAAACGTACAGCAATTTCTGTATCACTATGATCCTGGTCCTAGACTAAGCTAGAAAATCCACCACTAGACAATCCACTACGGAAACACTTATGTGCAGCAATTTCTGTCGCCGATGGCCGACCCGACAACATGCACCATCGTGATAGACTTGCGTGTCCATCCCCTCCTTTTTTCAAGCTGGGTGGGGGATTCATGCAGCGGTTTCACGACGCGTTATTTGCCGCCATTCATCGTGCAAGGCAGGCACGCTGGGGATTGACGGTCCCGCAGTTGAATCAGGTAGTTGTTGTAGCTTACAGTATCGGTTCCTCTGGTGGTCACACGAAACAAAAATTAATTCACTATCACCAACACCGCCCCCTTACACATGTTAGGGTGATTGCTTTCAAACCCAAATTTCATTTCATTTCAATTTCATTTTAACACTGGAACGCCCAACGCATGTCCAACTTACACGGACGCCCAAGCCTCCCAAAAAAGTTGGAACGGTAACTTCAACTCGCTGGTTCTCGGGCATAACTCACCCAATCAAGACGATTCTTTTTTCCAGTGATTTGTTAGGATGTCTAGATGATCCTAGAACTTTGCAGAACTCAATTTGATCAAATCTGTAAATTTTGCGACCAAAAACATCGTTCCAACTTTTTCAAAAAGACTGGCTCCGCGGAATTTTTGGCGATTTTTTTTTTACACGCGAAAAAAAAAGTTGGAACGATGTTTTTGATCGCAAAAATTACAGATTTGATCAAATTGAGTTCTGCAAAGTTCTAGGATCATCTAGACATCCTAACAAATCACTGGAAAAAAGAATCGTCTTGATTGGGTGAGTTATGCCCGAGAACCAGCGAGTTGAAGTTACCGTTCCAACTTTTTTGGAGCCTTGGGCGTTGGAATGTTAAAAAGTTACACTCAAATAAGTCCAGCGATCTCTAAGTTGTTCGACCAGTGTATTAAATATTGTCACACACAAGTAAACTAAAAAGTAAAATTACAAATCCAGAGTTTTTTTTTTTGAAAATGTCCTATAAACATATGCTCTTTTCTAAATAACGTTGTGTATGCACACTTTTTGAAATTACAGTAATTTCATATAAGGGTCCACATAATTTATGTATGGCACCTTACAAAAACTTCTGTTCAGCAATTCCATTTGAAGAGATCATAAACCGAAAAAAAAGTTCTCGCTAAAAAATGTTGTGGAGGTTCCTTGACCAAAACAATTAGACCCATATATTTTTTGTTTGGATATTAGGGTGACCTACGCCGTGCTAGGGTGGTCCTAAAATTGTCATTTTCGAAAACATTCTTTAAAATAATATTTGTCAAAACTCCGAACCGTTTCAACCGATTTGAGCTCACTTGGACTGTTAGGTAGAATTTACATATTTTCAAGTTGTTATTAATCTTTTCATTCATAATTCAATATCTCGTGAACTAAAAAACATTGAACCATGTTGGAGAATCAATGTAGAAATTTCTCAGGAACACGATGAGTCAAAACTTAAATAAACTTGCCCAAAGTGTGAAAATTTAGCAAAAAAATCCATTTGCGCAACATAAGCAATTTTTAATGAAAATTGGATCACGCCAGGGGTGGCCAACCTTTTGGCCCTGCGGGCCAGATCTGATTTTTCTGAACCAGTGGCGGGCCGCTATTTTTGCTCGCTGATTTCTTCACAAATTTTGGACTTTTTTAAAACTCTAGAACTTTTTATCACTGCATAGTTTTACTAAAAAAATATTTTGTTTTGCTTACTCACTAATAGAAAAAAATCAATTTTAATCAATTTCCTCAAAAAAGAAAAGCTTTAATTTGCAGTAAACATGGTACAAATTGTAAAATTCAAAATTGGGTTTCTTATTGTGCATTTTTAGACAGCGATACAAGTTTTTTTTTTCATTTTACATTTTTACGAAATGGGTAATTTCGTTATCTTGCGCCATTTTACAGTTTATTAATTGATTCCGATACTGTCAATAAAGAAATGACATGAATAAAATTAAAACATATAAAAGTTGCATTCGAAAGAAAAAAAACATTTCAAAAATACAAAGCCAAATCAAAATAATAGTTGAATTCACAACATTTTATCTCAAATAAAGATCTCAAGTTTGTTTTGTTGTTTAGACACTCATTTTTTTATTTAATATTTCATGATCAGCGTTAGGAGCTGGTAATAGAACTATTTTGAAAAGTCGTCGCGGGCCGAATGAAATGGCTTCACGGGCCGGACTTGGGCAGGCCTGGATTACGGCAATTGAATATTAGGAAATTTTGGGGTGTTGTCAAGAGGAAGTGATCCGATTTGGATGAAAATCGAGTTTCTTGCTTGTTTTGATGGAATCAACAGCCCCCTTAATTTGAGCTTGATCAGAAAATGTTCATATAAATTTTGTACTTTTTGTGCACTTTCAAGATGGAATGACACATAAAGATTTTTTGTTCATAGCAATTTTGCAAGGGAAATAGGAAAATTCCATGAACTAAGCATTTGTATAAGAGTAAAAGCGTGTTTGTTTTAAACGTTTAGAATTTGATATTTTTATAAGTCAACTAACCGTATTCAAACTTGTCAAATTTAAAATTATCCCCTGTTAAAATTATCAAACGCATTTTCTAAATGTTTCACCACCGCCATTTCGACCGCTTTCTTTTCAAGCATTTTTTTCGCTTTCAAACAGAAATTTTCAGAAAAGAACAATATTTTTCTGATAACAAATCCTTATGACAGTTAGGATAAAACAACACTTGATAACTTCAAATTCTAAAATTATTGCAAAAATTGTCTTCAAGTAATAACTCCTCAGCTTTAAACCAAAATTCAATATTAACAAATACTGTGAATACAAAGAGACGAGTTGTTTCTTTTAATTCCGCTATATATTATATAGCGGAATTAAAAGGAACAACTCGTCTCTTTGTATTCACAGTAATGCATTCTGCTAAAACGCTCAACCAAACCACAATTAACAAATAGATATGAAAAAAAAAACGACAACACGTATCACCCTAACGCACATGCATCGCGGAAAACGGGCAACATTGTTGGCGATCGGCGGCACTGCCTTCAAATGTAGTGCCATTTGGTATCAGAGACAAACATCAAGGTATTATGCCACAAGAGGCCATCGTCGCCACCACCACCACCACCATCACCACTAATTCCTGTAAACTGTGGCGACAATCGGACTAGACATTAGCTGTTCACGTATTCATACGATACCTGTCGCGGTGGGTCCACGCGGGTCCGGCAAAAGGGTGTAATTATGGTTTTGTTGCGGGGTTGTTTTTATTTTTTATATTTCTGCTGTAACTCCCATCGTACTCCCTTTTCCATAAAAAGGGGTGGTAAATTGAACTTTTGTTTTAAAAATTCTGATTGCAGCAGCGGGTGTGTTGATCGAAAAATGCAAATTTCAATTTAAAAGTTAAATCAGTTGAAAATGTGTCAATGTTACATTTTTTAGGACAATTCCAGTGTTTTTTTGCAAAGGTCCTAAAACTTATATTTGTAGGACCTATTCAAAAAACTAACTTAATCCACCTATGTGGTTGGAGCCTTCCTCACAACAATGGCTGTACACAAGTTTCATCTATTTTTTGTATCCGGCTTCCAAAAAGAACATCGATATCACTTAAGTGGCCATATCTCGAGACAGGGTTGCCAGATCTTCAATGTTTTGGACTCGTTGGAAAGGTCTTTTGATAACCTAACCAACAATAGGTCGGATGGTGGATCCGGACATAGTTTACATACATTTAAGTGAGATCCGGCTTCAAAAAGTTACATCAATATCACTTAAGTGGCCATATCTCGAGACAGGGTTGCCAGATCTTCAATGTTTTAGACTCGTTGGAAAGGTATTTTGATAACCTATCCAACAATAGGTCGGATGGTGGATCCGGACATAGTTTACATACATTTAAGTGAGATCCGGCTTCAAAAAGTTACATCAATATCACTTAAGTGGCCATATCTCGAGACAGGGTTGCCAGATCTTCAATGTTTTAGACTCGTTGGAAAGGTATTTTGATAACCTATCCAACAATAGGTCGGATGGTGGATCCGGACATAGTTTACATACATTTAAGTGAGATCCGGCTTCAAAAAGTTACATCAATATCACTTAAGTGGCCATATCTCGAGACAGGGTTGCCAGATCTTCAATGTTTTGGACTCATTGGAAAGGTCTTTTGATAAGTTAACCAACACAAGGTCGGATGGTGGATCCGGACATAGTTTACATACATTTAAGTGAGATCCGGCTTCAAAAAAGTATATCAATATCACTTAACTGGCCATATCTCGAGACAGGGTTGCCAGATCTTTAATGTTTTGGACTCTTTGGAAAGGTCTTTTGACAACCTAACCAACGATGGGTTGGATGATGGACCCGGATATAGTTTACATACAGAGATCCAAATATATGTGAAAACACATTTTTATACATAACTTTTGAACTACTTATCGAAACTTCAATCTGTATAAAACTCGATCTATGGGACCCTAAACCAAGTCGAATGCAACAAGTTCGGGTCAAATCGGTTCAGCCAGTGCCGAGAAACATGAGCTAGTTTGTTGGTCACATACATACATACACACACACATACACACACATACACACAGACATTTGTTCAGTTTTCGATTCTGAGTCGATATGTATACATGAAGGTGGGTCACGACGTTTTTATACGAAGTTCATTTTTAGAGCAGGATTATAGCCTTACCTCAGTGAGGAAGGCAAAAACTCTAGAATTGTGTTTCAAAAGTTGACTAAAGGATTCATAAGTTGGAAAGCAGTAAAGATTTGTGGTAGAAAATGGATATAGCGCAAGGTATAGCGTGAGTGTGCCACAATCCAATTCAAATTCACCCCTTTTTTCTTGAACTTCATAATTACTTGGCAGTGCCAGGCAACGCGGCGGCGGTCAAGTTCTTGAGGCCAAAGTATTACTCATCGAATTTCCCCACACATGTTTGCACGGCCCCAAACCCTTCTCCGGAATGGATTCCCCGGAAAAGGGGCAACATAATTGGCATGCAAACTCACTTGGGCTCTTGGAAAACAACTCCACACCCAGTGTCCCGGCCCAGTCTCAGGAGGTTCGAGGCATTTATGTTTGAAGCCTGCCCCACTCCATCCGTACCCTCGTGGAAGCAAATAATTACCACCACCACCACCCTCGAGAGGCGAACCAATTCAGCTACCCCGCTTGCAATGTTGCGTGCAGCTTTTCGCTCAATGTACAATTCAATTTTCCATCAATTTATTGCAATTAAATGTATGCTGACGGGTGGTATTTGCCGGGTGTCCCCCTCTTTGAGCTGAATGAAATGGATTGCTGGAAAGATGGGACTGAGAACGATTGATGAACGGGAAATTACTCTATTGCATTTCAAAATTTCGAATTATAAGTTCACCTGTTTTCAAAATTAACTTGTTTTTCAGTTGAGTAAAACAAAAAATGGCATAAGTTTTAAAATTATTTTTGTATTTTTCTCATCATTTTTGCCTTCCTCACCTTACTGAGGAAAGGCTATAAAATCACTCGAAAACTGAACTTCTCAATTAGACCTCCTAGACCCACCTTCATGTATACCTATCGACTCAGAATCGAATTCTGAGCAAATGTCTGTGTGTGTGTGTGTGTGTGTGTGTGTGTGTGTGTGTGTGTAGGGATGTGGGTCTGTGCACCAAAAAATATGCACTCGATTATCTCAGCACTGGCTTAACCGATTCGGACCGTTTTGGTCTCATTCGATTAGTCCCATAAGTCCCTATTGAAAATTATGAAGTTTAGTAAAGTACTTCAAAAGTTATGCTAAAAAAACGATTTTGACTAAAGTCCGGAAGATTGTAAAAAGGGTGGTTTTTGTTAGAAACTTCAGCATGTTATACATTTTTAGAAAGGTATTTAAAAGACCTTTCCAACGCGACCAATACATTGAAGATCTGACAACCCTATCAAAAGTTATTAGCAATTAAGTGTTATTTATGCACTTTTTGAAAGCCGGATCTCAGATATCACGATGAAAACGTTGTCCGGATCTATCTTTTTTTGCAACTTGTTGCATAATAGTAGTTTATGCAACAAGTTGCAAAAAGAGGATTTTTTCAGCACGAGTCGTACATTTATCCAACGAGGTTCACCGAGTTGGATAAATACGAAGAGTGCTGAAAAAATCAAGTTTTGCAACGAGTTCCATACAACATTATTTGCAATTCCAAAAAACACACACTGAGTGAAATTTTATGTCAAATTTTCATGTATTTTGTCAATAAATCGTTTAAATCAAAAAAATGTTGAAAAGTGTTACTTTTCGAAACAAGTGCTGAAAAGTTCAACTTTTCAGCACCCATTTGAGTGCTGAAAAGTAGAACTTTTCAGCATTTATTTTGAAAAGTGTTGCTATTCGATTCTGTTATTTTTGGTACAGAAAAGTAGGCTATTTCGTCGTTCAAGAATGACAGGAAAAGTAAGTAGTTTCACGACGGAATTGCAAAAACTACTATTTTGCAACTTGTTGCATAAACTACTATTTCAACGCAACTAACTTTTTAAGCACTTGTCCATAAACGTTTTTTTAAATGGTGCATGGGACCTGTGTGGCTTACCCCAGTACATGTTTTAAAAATAATAATTTTGAGAAAAACTTTAACAGGTGGAAAATATTACAAAAATAAAGTAGAATTATATCAATGTCACTCTGGTTTGCGGTATCAAATCTCAAGTGATTTAATTATTTTTTTAGATCTGTGTGCAATCTAGCATAACTCATTTTGCCTTCCTCACTGAGGTAAGGCTATAATCCTGCTCTAAAAATGAACTTTGAATCAAAACGTCGTAGACCCACCTTCATGTATACATATCGACTCAGAATCGAAAACTGAACAAATGTCTGTGTGTATGTGTGCGTGTATGTATGTATGTGACCAAGAAACTAGCTCATGTTTCTCGGCACTGGCTGAACCGATTTGACCCGAACCTGTTGCATTCGACTTGGTTTAGGGTCCCATAGATCGAGTTTTATACAGATTGAAGTTTTGATAAGTAGTTCAAAAGTTATGTATAAAAATGTGTTTTCACATATATCCGGATCTTACTTAAATGTATGTAAACTATGTCCGGGTCCATCATCCGACCCATCGTTGGTTAGGTTATCAAAAAATCTTTTCAACGAGCCTAAAACATTGAAGATCTGGCAACCCTGTCTCGAGATATGGCCACTTAAGTGATATTGATGTACTTTTTGGAAGCCGGATCTCACTTAAACGTATGTAAACTATGTCCGGGTCCACCATCCGACCCATCGTTGGTTAGTTTATCAAAAGACCTTTCCAGCGAGCCTAAAACATTGAAGATCTGGCCACCCTGTCTCGAGATATGGCCACTTAAGTGATATTGATGTACTTTTTGGAAGCCGGATCTCACTAAAATGTATGTAAACTATGTCCGGATCCACCATCCAACCCATCGTTGGTTAGTTTATCAAAAAACCTTTCCAACGAGTTCAAAACATTGAAGATCTGGCAACCCTGTCTCGAGATATGGTCACTTAAGTGACATTTATGTACTTTTTTGAAGCTGGATCTCACTTAAATGTATGTAAACTATGTCCGGATCCACCATCCCACCCTTCGTTGGTTAGGTTATCAGAAAACCTTTCCAACGAGTTCAAACATTGAAGATCTGGCAACCCTGTCTCGAGATTTGTACACTTAAGTGATATTGATGTGCTTTTTGATGCCGGATCTCACTAAAATGTATGTAAACTATGTCCGGATCCACCATCCGACCCATCGTTGGTTAGGTTATGAAAAGACCTTTCCAACGAGTTCAAAACATTGGAGATCTGGCAACCCTGTCTTGAGATATGTACACTTAAGTGATATTGATGTACTTTTTTACTCCGGATCTAAAAAAGAGATGAAATTTTTGTATCTGAAAGAGATGAAATTTCATATCAGCCATTGTTGGTAATAGTGTTGAAGGCTCCAACCACATAGGTGGATTAAGTTAGTTTTTTCTATTTTGCATCAGTTTTGAAAAGTTGTATGAAATTTTCATGCAAATGAGTTTTGAGGAACTTTATACATAGTTCTCAAAGAAAAAATAGTGGCAAACAAATTGTTTATTTATTGGTGACTCAAAGTACAGTCACCTCACATATTCGGAACAGTTTACAGATCGGCCAATGTTCAAAAAATCATAGAAAAGCGATGATTGAACGTAATGATTTGCTTTTATCTTTGTGTGATAGCTTTTCTTGTGATCTTTCGATTGATGTATCGGCTGACTGTAATTTTTTACGTTTTATATCAAGTTTTTGGAAACCACACATTCGGAACACTTTTTTCTTACGGATGTAAACAAACTTTGGTCCTCTCCAGGAGTACATATATTTTACAAAATCATGACTTCACACACTGAAAACAATGAAACTTAAGCTATGTCAGCGATTCTCAACCTTCTTCTAGGCCGGTACCCCCTGCCATGTAAATCAAGTAGGCCCGGTACCCCGATTGAGAATCGCATCAGTTTTATACATGGTCCGATAACTTTTTTTTGAAAATATTTGTTGAATTCAGGTGTTCCACAAATGAGAGATACACAATAACATCTTAAATTATGGAACAGGCAATTGTTTTGCTGCTCTGGATAAAATATTCTTAGAAAGCAGTTTTGTGTTTGAAAGGTTCGACTTTAAATAGTGAAATATCAAGAAGAATATCCTACTAAAGATAAGGTTGACAGAAAAGATGCAAAAGTGTTCGGAAAATGTGGGACGACTGTATTCTTATTATTTACATTCAAGCAGTTATGTTGTCCCATTGAAACATGGAACCAAAACTTAAAGTTTAGGTCTATCCTTTTTGAGATCTTAAGTGCAATTCTTCGAGTTACGGTCACACAACAGTAAACTCATCTTGAGATGCGTTGTGGGTTCTGCTTTCTCACCCCCCTAAATAACGACAGCAGCAACGCTTCCGATGGTCCAAAACCACCACCCCAACACCAGTACTACTGGCAATGAAAACTGCCGACAAACGTATGGAACCATTGGAGAACCAAAACAGAAGGCCTTTTTCATTTCCTGTGTGTGTATGAAACCCCTAAGGCCAGACTGGACCAGGGGGTTGAGCGCATTATCGTAATGTACCGTCTGGATGCGTCTGACGATCATTTTCTTCCCCGTTTAGAGGGGGCGAGTACCATCGCAATTCGTGCGGGGGCGGTGGAATTCTTCTCAAAAAATTGTTCCACCCTCGATTTTATTCCCATCCCGAAAAACTCATCAATTACGACAAATGTGTCTATTTTTCCAAACTATTAGAGGTAATTGATGTACCGTGGCTACGCCGAAGCGTAACACTTCAAATTGTGGTCCTCGTCGAGCATCGCGTGAGAAGTGGTCATTTGTGTAGCGTGTCACGGTTGGTGCATCCAGGTGAGCGATTTTCAGAAAACGATTGCAATACTGATCTTTTTCGTAATTTTGAGGGTGCAGAACGGTCCAGCTGTGCTGCTTTTTAATTAAGTCCCTCTAAACAAACAACGAACCCCCTTTTTTGGTGGAGGTGTCACGTATCTAATATAATCCTGGCAGTTCAATGTTAATGCAAATTAGGTACAACAACAGTTCTGGGCGCAGATTTACTCTTTGGCTTATTTTGTCCACTGGGGGATTTCGATGTTTGAACAGGATTTTATCGACTTCCAACAATGTAATTTTATTCTCGTACATTCTACAATATTTGCTAAACGTACGAGGAATGTCTACCAGTAAAATCAATCTTAGTGGATTTAGAATTTTGGAAAAGTCGATGCAAATTTTGCAAACGAGATTTTCTTCGGAGAATTTGCAACTTTAAAAAATTAAATTCACCATTACTTCTTTACAGTATGTGACATTTTTGAATCTTTTATACCATAAAACGTTGTGACTTTGAAAGGTTTGAGAATTTTCCGCAAAATTATAAGTACAAATTGAATACGTGCGGATTCATACTGATCGTGTTAGATAAGTATTCAAAGTACTTCAAGAAATCGTATTCATAAAATTTTGAAAAGTTTTGAAAGTTAGTTAACTTTAGTTAAGGAAATGATGACGAATAGCATCGTTTAATAATATCAAAGTGCAGTATTTTTTTTGAAATAACATGATTTCAAATCGGAAAACAGAATGGATTATCGGATTCTTTAGATAATTTTCCGCTAAGAGAAGCTAAAATTAGCTTGTAAATAACAAATATTATGTGTTTTTGAAACAGAAATAAAAAAGGTCGATTGCAATCTCCAAATTAAATGACATTTTCAGTTGAACAAATTTCATCTAAAATGTGAAAACTTTTGATGCATGC